>NC_061110.1:108701288-108735289 GCF_015104395.2 Macrobrachium nipponense
AAGCAGCGGAGGCTCCTTTGGTGGTGGACTTGGAGGTTCATTTGCTGGAGGTCATGGAAGCAGCGGAGGCTCCTTTGGTGGTGGACTTGGAGGTTCCGCTGCTGGTGGTCTCGGACTTCATGGAGGGTCCATCGGTGGTGGATTTGGAGGTTCAGGCATTGGAGGTCATGGAAGCAGCGGAGGCTCCTTTGGTGGTGGACTTGGAGGTTCATTTGCTGGAGGTCATGGAAGCAGCGGAGGCTCCTTTGGTGGTGGACTTGGAGGTTCTGCTGCTGGAGGTCTCGGACTTCATGGAGGCTCTATCGGTGGTGGATTTGGAGGTTCAGGCGTTGGAGGTCATGGAAGTTCCATCACTGGAGGGGTGGTAGCTATGGCAAATAGTAAACAGATACCAGAAATCCTGAGCATGCACTCATCACGAGAAATTTTTTCGTGATAGTAGATAAATAAATGAAAAGCTATAATGACGTGTCTTTATTTAATCTTTTAGTTGTAAGAGAAGTGACAAAATTTCTTAGCCATTCTATCTCCTTTCATACAAGATGGAAGCTTTAAATAATCGGTTTTATTTAAGCTATCTAGTGTTGCCAAGGATGGCCATGACAGGAGTAAATGAGGTAAGACTCACATATCCATCTATTTATGAAATAAAAATCACTCTAGATGCGAGTTGAAAGATAGTGCAAATAACAGGATTAAGGTCAAGTAAAGGAAGCATTCCTATCGCTTCAGTGTCTTTACTGTATACAGAGGAGTAAATCATACAAGTCAACAACATAAAGCAAATGTTATAAAATTTGGAAATAACCATTAATAACAAAGGTGACAGAAGTTAATACACAGCAAACAGGGCAATAAATCCTACGGCCGAACACATTATGTAACGATTCCTTATCCAGTAAAATTCATCGACGGAACTTGAAGTGTTGAATATGAAAACGTTGCTGTTTCAATCAGCAAAAAAGCCACATGATTTACAGAGCATGCATAATGGAATGCATTATATACCTGGCGATTTGAAATCCAAAAATATTCGAACCCCCAAAAGTAATGACGACAGAGTAGGTACTATGGGGTAAAAAAAAAAAAACATTAGATAGAGAAAGGATTGATAGACTCTCTTTCAGATATTTGGGAAATATGATACCCAGTATGGGTTCTCTTGACTTAGAATTTAGTGAAAGACTTAAACTACAAATCAACCAATGAGCAGGCAGATTAATATTTGGAAATCAGATTGATACTGCATCCAAATAAGTTTGTACATAAGTCTAGTACAATCTGTATGGCTATGCTGACATGAATCATATTTTGAAAATGGGATTACATTAAAATCATTGTGTCGATTTGAGATTATTCGAGCTCAAAGAAAGGTATTAAGAGTCAGATGGCCGGATTAGGAAAATAGTCAGTGATAATCTCAGTTGGGCTTTTGTGCGGTGGGGAATTTAAGTAGTTGGAAGGCCAAGACGTTTCGGATTAAGACTATGAGAAGGGAAACTGGATTCCTTCACCTCCAGTGATTGAGCATCTATGGCCGGGTATTCATGCCCAGGTTTACCTGTCAGTCCACCCACGACCGTTCGACGGATGAGAGTCCACACGTAATAAGGGCCCATACACTGAACGATTGTATGAACGACTGTCTGAATGATTGTCGTTATTGACACACACACACACACACTATTCAGACAGTACAAAGGATCTCCGCACCGATTTCAGTCTAGGCATGGATTTTGTCTCGGGAAGACATGGCTCATTTCTAGAAGAGACGTCCGGGATACCATTATATCGGCAACGACCTGTGTATGACAGACATAAGTCGCAAGCCAGCAACTTGGTCGTGACAGATTTCAGCTGAGATCGTTCAGACACGAAACTCCGCTCACTTTTGCATTCAGACAAGCCCGTTCACAATGTTCTTACGAACGATACCGACAGTCGTTCAGACAATCGTTCAGTGTATGGGGCCCTTTAAGATTAGAACTTTCAGTCAGACAGTCAACTGGAGGTCATTGCCCTCATTTCTCGCCTAACCTTCGTCGTGGCAACAACTAGGTATATGGCAGCGGTGGCTCATAAGGAACTGGAGCTACATGGACTGGTCTGGGCCTATACCAAATTGTCTATCGTATGGAATTATTTATTTATTTTTTTATCATGAGATTTTGACTCACACCGGTCTACAAATAACACCGCATGGTCTAACAATGAAATGAATTAGGCCTATATATAGTTTATTCATATTCTGGGCCGAGCGGCTGAGATCCTTCCTTTAGGTAATTCCAGCAGTTCATTAGTTCTGGTGAGTGGACTGACTCCGCCCAAAACTGACAGGGAGACTGACAGGAATTCCATGACAACCAATGAATAAGCTACATTGGATTCCTTATATCCAATGACTGAAACTTCATGGATTCCATGACTTCCAGTAAATGATATTGCATGGGTTTTCTGACATCCTATGACTGAGTTTCCTTTGATTACTCGATTACTGATGCCTGATACTCCTTGGATTCCCTGTACTCAAATGGCTTAGTTTCACTGGATTCATGAGCTCTAATGAACTGATCCTCTATTGATTTCCTCACCCCTTTGACCTTCGTCTACATGTTGTTTAAAAAAAAAAACAAAGCCGCCTGGAAGACTTTGACTCCATGACTCCTACCTACAAATTCCCTGTTAGCTGGACTGATAAGGTTTGATGAATAACTTTATTATTGGAGCAATAAACGATTGATTTTCGTCATGGAAAATTTTGTGCGTCAATATCATGCCACTAACAAGTAACCCTTCAAGGGCCATATGATTTGCACAAACAGCCCAGATAGCATCAGACCCTTGTGTTAGCAAGAAAAACTGTTTAGGTTTGAGATTGGATTGGAATCTGGATCCAGTGCCATGAGATATTTTTTTGTACGACATACCCTTTTATGTTATATAACTCGGAATACTGTAACAGATACGCAGTATCACACCAAGACGATGTATAATTTTGCCTCAAAATTTAACCGCATCTCTGGCTTAGAAATGAAGAATGTGGAGAGTTTTTAGGTGGAATTGGTTTCATATAGAAGTGAAGCAGAAAAAAGGGTGTCATATGTGTCCGTGGCTATTTTTTGTTTTTGTAAATGGGCTGGGGTTGTGAAGTCAGAACTAGGGAAGTAGAGTAGGGTGTAGAATTTTCAGATGATTCATGCATAGAATGTGGAATGGTTGGCGTTCGTACATGATACCATGCCGATTGGTGATAGCACAAAAAAAAGGAAAGGGATTATAACCTTATTTTCGTGAATCAAAGAAAAACACTCGAGACAGTAGTTTGGTATTTATTTATCTATGACGACGAAAAGCTTTCTTCTAACAAATGCATCTTCACATTTATATGTTTACCATTTGCCATAAAGACCGGATCCTCCAATGATTGAACCTCCATGTCCTCCAATGATTGAGCCTCCATGAATTCCATGACCTCCACCGATTCCATGGCCAAGACCAGGCTTTCCAAAGCTTACGGAAGAACTTATAAGTCCTCCAATACCTGGAGTGATTGAAACATGTTTCCCTCCGCCATGTCCAAATCCTCCGCCAATACCTCCAAGACCTCCAATGCCTCCAACTCCTCCAAGTCCTCCAATGCCTCCAACTCCTCCAAGTCCTCCAACTCCTCCAAGACCAACTCCTCCAAGGCCTCCATGACCTCCATAGAGATGACCACCCAAGGCGCAGGTGGCAAGAAGGGCGATAGCCAGAACAATCTTGAAAGAAGCCTGGAATAAAAGTATAAATTATTTACATCAATTAGTTTAACTTCGTATTTTGTTTATACTTGGATCCAAATTAACATTATGTTAAGAAACTACTGGTGATCATTTTTTTTATCTGTAATTAGACATAATTTTTTTGCATTTTTATTTATACAGTAGCGGTACACTTGAATGTCATTGTGTAGTGTCAAAGAGACTTATCATAAAAGGTAAATGAATAGCTTTCATGGCAGACATTTAAATTGAAAGCGTGAAAAATTCAGAAATGAAACATATACCGCCGAAATTTATTAGCAATAAGTGACCACGGTTTATAATTACTTAGATGAACTGCAGTTTAAAATGCATCGCAAAAGTTATTCCGGAATTCTATACAACAGCCTAATGTACGCCTGCAAATTGAACGATAAGTAATTCAGCAGATATGGAGTGTACCAATCTCTCTCTCTCTCTCTCTCACACACATACACACACACACACACACACACACACACACACACACACACATAGAATATATATATATATATATATATAATGATCTCTCTCTCTCTCTCCGCTCCTCTCTCTCTCTCTCTCTATATATATATTATATATATATATATAAATATCACGTATATATATATATATATGCATGTGTAGGTGTGTAACGATTTATGTTGCACATACTCATACAAGTACGCATATGAATATATGTGCGTGTGTATGTGTGCAACGATTAATGTTGCACATACTCATACAAGTACGCAAAGAAATATACAAAGTAAATGGATAAATAGTATAGATTCAGTTAACAAACAGACGTATGTAAGTAAAACATCAGACCAGACATATTCTGTCTCAGAAGCTGGAATAAGTCTTACCATTTTGAAGTCAGCCGAGGCAATGTGCCTTCCTGCTCTGGAAGTCTCTTTATATACACGTAAGGTGAGCTATAACCCTGGACTCACTGGCACTGGAAAATATTTTACTTTTTTCTTTACATTAGTTTGTGGGCATGGAAATAAAATCTAAATTATGTTCTCCCTTATATTTATTTTAGTTTTTCTAACGATTATAATTCAATAAGATCATGTTTTTCCCTGTGTTGCCAGTCTAGAGGTCGTAACAACAGTGCTTATTAAATTGTGCCCCCATTCAATCATGAAACTGTAGCGTCATGTCTTTACGATTTGCCGTATATGACATGTATTTCGTAATGAGTAATAAGCGATGTGCCCTTACAGTGACTCAGACAGAGAAGGATAACTGTTGCAAAAAAGATAGAAATAAAAATAAAGGGAGACGACTTCTTTGTTTTACCCTTTCCAAATACTTGTCCGAAGACCTTCTGGCATTAACTTTTTTTATTTTTTTCCTCCCACTTACTTACACCTGTTTTTATTTGAGAGTCATGAATCCAGTTACGCAATGAATTATATTCTATATCTACATCAGAATGGATCGTTTTGCTCTACATTAAGAAAAATATTTTCATAATAATTGTTCGTATTGTGTCTGCTCATCTCTCTCTTAAACAATATGAGCACATACTTATACACATACACTAACACACACACACATATATATATATATGTATATATATATATATATATATATATATATATATATATATATATATATATATATATATATATAATGTTTGTATGTTCGTGTTTTAGCGTCTGTTCCTGTGTGTCTCTGTTTACGTTAGTGTCACCAATTTTACAAATAAAATTTTATCACTTAAATATTATACCACAAACAGCCCAATACATCAAATTATTCCTTGAGAATAACTCACACTTAAAGGAAACTATATACATTAAAGGCTTCTTCTCTGACCAGCGTTTGGATCTATGCTATTTTTGGGTCTGAACCATCAATGACAATGACTCACGTCCTTTAGCTCTTAATTTTTCAGGGCAAAAAGTTACTTGTCATACATGATTCCCTGTCGGTGTGAAGATATCCTTAAGATATCAAAGTCCATATAAAGGGGGTTTCTGTGGTTATATATATATATATATATATATATATATATATATATATATATAGATATATATATATATATATATATCTATATATATATATATATATATATATATATATATATATATAGATATATATATATATATATATATATATATATATATCTATCTATCTTATATACATATATATATATATAGTTTATATATATATATATATATACTATATATATATATATATATCTATATCTATATATATATATATATATATATATATATTTATATATATATATATATTATATATATATATATATATATAGACTATACATATTTATATATATATATATATAGATAAATATGTATATCTATATATATATATATATATATATATATATATATATATATATATATATAAATATATATATATATATAGATATATATATATATATATATAGATATAGATATATATATATATATATATATATATATATATATATGTATATAGATAGAGATATATATATATATATCTATATATATATATATATATATATATCTATATATATATATATATATATATATATATATATATAGATATATATATATATATATATATATATATATATATATATATATATATATCTATCTATATATATATATATATATATATATATATATATATATATATAACCACAGAACAAACCCCTTTATATGGACTTTGATATCTTAAGGATATCTTCACACCGACAGGGAATCATGTATGACAAGTAGTGCATCATAAGGTACTTAAAGGTATTTAGGTAATATGCCTCAGGCATCCCAGTTTCACATGCATATACACTCACATGAACACACAGATACACACACACGCGCATGCATATATGCATATATATATATATATATATATATATATATATATATATATATATATATATATATGCATATATGCATGCGCGCCGCGTGTGTGTGTATTTGTGTGTTCATGTGAGTGTATATGTATGTGTAACTGGGATGCCTGAGGCATATTACCTAAATACCTTTAAGTACCTTATGGTGCACCTGGTCTATCTTGTCAAGCTTGTAGTGCTAAAAATTTGGCCCCAAAATGTTCTGTAGGTTGAGAACAGGCTAGATCTACAATTGAAAGAGTGTCCTTGCTTGCTCAGGAAAAACACAAGAAATCAATCAAAGGCAGTGTGTAATGATGGATATTGTTCTCAAGTTGATTGCTTGATCTGTCACCACTGTTTCAACTCCTGATGCCGGTCAGATGACCTTGGTCAGAAAACTGGCAACGACCGGATGAATAGACAGCATTCAGAAATGCACCACAGTTCTGAACGTGTTAGGATTGTTAACAGTATCCTAGTTTACAAATCCTCATCAGCATCTGTGCAAAGGACGGCTTTGGAATTCCTGCCCTTCCGTGTTTTCACTTCCTCAAATCTCAGTTTATCTTCTGTTTTCCCTCTCAATGTTCTTATACAAGTTGGTCTGGATCTTCCAACCCTCTTGGTGGCCATCCGAACTCGGCTAACAGGACTTTAAAATATACTATTATCCCCAGGAATTGCAAGAATGATGGGTCCAAGGCATCTTCATACCCTCATCTACATTACTTCTCGTGCTACCAATCAAATGGTATTTGTGGCTACTCTTCCAACACACGTGCATCATTAAATAAGTACAGTTGGACAGCTGTTGAAGTTCAATATGGAATCCAAATAGACCACAGAACCGTGAAGAATGTTAGGACCTACAGAGCTTAATGACAGTATCTAGCATTATTCCAATACAACTTCATGAAGAAATAGAGGCTATATGACAGAATGTCGAAATAGAATAATATTTTGAGGAACCATACCTGATGAGGTACAATCAGTAAAGATGGAATGAACATGATAAATGTATATCACTGTAATGGAAAAGAATTGTTGGAGTGCTGGGCAACACCATAAAAGCCTTTGATATCTGGTGAAACCATAGATTCAATAAAGAATAAACAATAGAAAAGGATATCTGTGGGTACCACAAGAGTTGAAAGACCAAGATCCTCAAGGATGGAGACTATAAGAAGGGAGATTGGATTCCCTAACTTACAGTGATTGACATCCATGAGTTCAGTGACCTCTAAAGAATAAGCTTCACTGGATTCCTGACATCCAATGACGAAGTCTCCATGGATTCCCTGACCTCTAATGAATGAACTTCCATGGATTCCATGACTTCTAATGACTGACCTTGTTTGGATTCTCTGACATCCTATGACTAAGCTTCCATGGATTACTTCATTCCTAATGACTGAGGCTCCATGGATTGCATCATTCCTAATGACTGGGCCTCCATGGATTGCATCATTCCTAATGACTGGGCCTCCATGGAATACTTCATTCCTAATGACTGGGTTCCCATGGATTACTTCATCGTAACGGACTGGGAAACATGAATCATTTCATTTAATGACCGGGCCTCCATGAATTACCTCATTCCAAATGACTGAGCCTCCATGGATTACTTCATTTCAGATGACCCATCTTCTTTGGATTCTCTGCCCTTAGAGGATTTCCTTCCATATATTCCCCTGTAATGTTTGAACTTCCAAGAATTCCGTGATCTCGGTAATTCAATCTTCATATTATCTGTGAACTCTGGTGTGGTTCGTTGTGAATATTTTACCTCTGTCAACAAGTTGCCTAAAAAACAGGACCCACCTGGAGGTCTTGGGCTCCACAAGTCCTGTAACACCCTACTTATTCTCTAACATATGGATCGATAGTGATTTTACTGGTAGCTTTACTGAGGAGGTTCTGTCCAATTAACATTTTTGACAGAAAATTTTGAGCATCAGTAATTTCCACCTGCAGGTAACTCGTCATCGGCTGCATTGTTTGCACAAACAGCTCGGTTAGTATCGGACCCTCTTGCTGGAAGGAAAAATTATTTGGGTTTAAATGTGGGTCCGAATCTGGATTATTGGCCATAACCAATTGTTTTGTAGGAAATAATATCCTTTACTATTATGAAATAAAAATTTTGCAAGATAAAACTGCAGTCCATGAGATTCCTGTTTCTTTGCAAATTTTGTGCGTCAATAATTTCATTTGTTTGAGTTCTCTGATCGCTTTGATTGCAATAAAGTACACTATCTGGTTGTGCAACAAATTAAATTAATCAGAAAATTAAAGGAGGAGCAGAATTCTCATGAGGGGCAAGTGAAATGAGATGACCCAGTCTTTTTTTGTTGGCGAGTAGTCTACCTGATGGGGGAATAGTTTTGAAGGTTGATGCTTTAAGTTTTCAGATGTTGGTTTGATTTCCCGGGAGATGATATTTGTCATATCGTTCTTTTCAACATTGTAATTAGTAAACATGTTTTTTTTAAATAATTTCATACAAAAGTGACTATTTGCGTGGCTCTTTATTTGTTTGCTTGATAATGATAATGTTTAACTTCATCCTGAAGTAAAATTATTAATGGCTTCGTAACTAATTCGAAAGGATTTGGAAGATTTGTACGAAAGGATTTGGAAGATTTGTACGACAAAATATCAGTACGACCCCCCGCCCCATCTTTCAATACGGAAATTATTGGGAAGGAAAACGATATTTTTCCTCACATGGATATCCCCAGTTTCTTGAATTAAAGAAAAGACTCGAGACAGTTGTTTGTTATTTATTTAACCATAAAGACGAAAATGTTTCTTGTGACAAATGTTTCTTTAGATTCCTTACATCTACCATTTGCCATAAAGACCGGATCCTCCAATAATGGAACCTCCATGTCCTCCAATGACTGAGCCTCCATGGATTCCATGACCTCCACCGATTCCATGGCCGAGGCCAGGTCTTCCATAACTCACAGAAGAACTTACAAGTCCTCCAATACCTGGAGTTATTGAAACACCATGTCCATGTCCAATTCCTCCTCCGATACCTCCAAGACCTCCAACGCCTCCAAGACTTCCAACGCCTCCAAGACCTCCAATGCCTCCAAGACCTCCAAGACCTCCAACGCCTCCAATGCCCCCAAGACCTCCATGGCCTCCATAGAGATGTCCACCCAAGGAGCAGGTGGCAAGGAGGGAGACAGCAAGAACAATCTTGAAAGAAGCCTGGAATAAAATGATTTATGTAGAGCACTTTAACTTCTCATTTTACTATGTTTTATTCCAAAATAACTCTGTTAGAAAACTCCTAATGATATGTTTTTTATTTGTATTTATAAAAGTAATTTTTGGCATTTCCACATCAAAAGTAGCAACACACTTGAATATTTTTTCTTAGAGTCAAAAAGATTTACCATGCAAGGTAAATGATTTGATTTTCTCCCTACAGATATTTACCATTAAAGACTGAAAAGGGCGTAATGTTTCTACTGACTTTTATAAACTTACCAAGTGAAATATAGCACAGAAAGCCCCAAGTCTAAAATGAAATATAGAACAGAACCTCAGAGTCTATCTTAATGATAAATAAACAGAAATCTATTACCAATAAGAATTCTCTTTCCGTTTCGTACACGCTGGCAGCCTATGAAGGATCATACGCACTCATAAAGCATTGTAACATGTCATTCCATAATTCTATGCACCAGTATGTGTTTTTAAAATGACCATATTTCAGCTACCTTTTGGGAGACCTACGCCCGAAGTACCTCATTGTGGTGATTTTTTTTACCATTCGTAAAACAGACTACATTCTAAAAACAGAGGAACATCGATAGCAAGAGGTAATTAAACCAGACTGAAATGGGAAGCTATCTTGTTTTCATTTGCTATATTTAAGAAAATGTTTTTACACAGATACACAGACATATATATATATATATATATATATATATATATATATATATATATATATATATATATATATATATATATGTATGTGTGTGTTCACATACGCAAGTACACGAATGCAAAGTGAATGGACATGGTTGATAGCAGATATACTAATAGAAGTATGCAAGTCAATCCTTACAACAGACATATTCTGTCTGAGAAGGTGGAATAACTTACCATTTTGAAGTCAGCCGAGGCAATGTACCTTCCCGCTGCGGAAGTCTCCTTATATACACAAAAGGTGAGCTATAACCCTGGACTTCCTGGCACTTCAAATAATTTTTTCTTGTATTTAGACATTTACTTGCACTGATTTTAGCTGTCCCACAGTTATACCTCAATCAAGTACTGTTTTTTCTGTCCTCTCAGTCTAGAGGTCGAAATAATCGTGCTGATTAAATTGTGCTCATTTCAGTCATGAAAGTGAAACGTCATCTCTTATACATTTTCTGTTGATAAAATATCTTTTGCAACAAACTGTAACAAAGCTATGACTTTAGAGTAACTCAAAAGGAGAAGATAACTGGTAAAAAAAAAAAAAAAATGCGGAAAAGGCGGCTTGTTTTCCTTTTTCCAGATACCCGTCCGAAGACCTTCATTCTCATGCATTCGAGTTTTTTTTCCTGTTACGCAAATTTTAATTAACGAGTCATGAATTCCTGTTATGTAATGAATCGTAGGATATGTTTTCGTCAGAACTGGATCACTTTGCATTACACTCAGAAGAATCCTTTCATGATTATCACTCGTACATTAATGTGAGTATATATATATATATATATATATATATATATATATATATATATATATATATATATATATATATATATATATATATATATATATATATATATATATATATATATATATATTTGTATACATAGATACAAACAAACATATATCGCAATACACGCAAGCACATACACACTCTCACACACACACACACATATATATATTACATATATATATATATATATATATATATATATATATATATATATATATATATGTGAAAGTAGACAGATGTTTTTGGAAATCTCAATCTCAGTAGGAAAGAAGAGGCGTAGGTTTAAGAGACACACATTTTTATTGCGACGCGTTTCGTTGTTTCTCATAACAACATTTTCAAGCCTAAAAGAGACATTACAGTATTTTTAATGGTAGTTACAAGAATATGTAATTATTGGCTGACAAAGCTGAGTAAAAGTAGCAACAATAAGATAATGGTTAAATCTTTAAATAAATTGCACCAGCATACTAAAAAAAAATAAATATATAAGATCTTTAAAATAAATTACAACGGTATACTAAAAACAGAATGGTGGGAGACAGAGATGGAAAGTTTACACTACAAATGAATGACTGAATGATTTATATTAAAAGCAAGGGATAAGATGAATTGTCAAGGTTAAGATCTGGTTTCCTTAAAAATATTTCTATTGACTCAGAGATTCTCAATAATGACTCTTCTCTAAAAGTACCAAGCACACTAAAATTTTCCAATCTTCTACCTGTATTACATTCCTCTACGTGCTGTAAAATCGGTGATCTGGTTGGCTTGGCCAGCAAGCAACCAGTACGAGGAGAAATGCCATAATGTTCGGAAGATCTTGTCCGGACCGACCGTTTTGACTGGCCAATATAGGTGGCGCTACAGGTGTCACACTTGTAAATATAGGTGATGCCAGACAAAAGGTTCTGAAGGTAGTTTATCTTTATGGTTTTAACAACGCTTGGGATAGTATGGTTGTTGGTAAATATTAACTTGGGGGTTTTAATGTGGGGAAAACTATACTTAAACATATTTCTTAGTTCTCTTGTAAACGTATTTAGAACAAGGATCACTTATAAATGGAAATTTTAAAAATACATAGTTAGTTTATCAACACTTGGTATATTTATTTTGCTATTTATACTAAGAGAAATATTAGGAACTTTCTTTTGATTTCTTTATTTATATTATGTTATTGGGATAGCCATTAATTTTGAAATAGTTTAACAGAAACTTTATTTCTGAGTCAAATGCCTGCCAAGAGCTGCAGAGAGAAAATGCTCTATGTATTAAAGTCTTAATGTTATTTATTTTGTTAAGTTAAAGAATGTAGCACTTTGGAAACTTCATTCCAAGACCGGTAAAAGTAGACTTCTAAAAATGCTAAAATTTAAGAGTGACTTATTGTTTGCGGTAGAGGAATGTAATACAGGTAGAAGATTGGAAAATTTTAGTGTGCTTGGTACTTTTAGAGAAGAGTCATTATTGAGAATCTCTGAGTCAATAGAAATATTTTTAAGGAAACCAGATCTTAACCTTGACAATTCATCTTATCCCTTGCTTTTAATATAAATCATTCAGTCATTCATTTGTAGTGTAAACTTTCCATCTCTGTCTCCCACCATTCTGTTTTTAGTATACCGTTGTAATTTATTTTAAAGATCTATATATTTATTTTTTTAGTATGCTGGTGCAATTTATTTTAAAGATTTTTAACCATTATCTTATTGTTGCTACTTTTACTCAGCTTTGTCAGCCAATAATTACATATTCTTGTAACTACCATTAAAATACTGTAATGTCTCTTTTAGGCTTGAAAATGTTGTTATGAAGAAACAACGAAACGCGTCGCAATAAAAATGTGGTGTCTCTTAACCTACGCTCTTCTTTTCCTACTGAGATTGAGATTTCCAAAACATCTGTCTACTTTCACTGTAATCCGAAGAAGATATGATGCCCAGACTACCAGAGACGGTACGGAAATGGGGAAAAGCTGGCAAAGCAAGAGTCAAAGGCTTCATTGGACGTGGACTTTCTGAAAAAGATGCTTTTCACAGATATTATGCCGAAATTTTTAAGATTTAAAGTGTATAGAATGAACCTCATCCAATCGCCCGCTTATGAGGATTGCCAACACACTCTTTTATTGCAAGAAATCGACCACAAACGGAGACTGTCTGCCCAACTGAAGCAGGACATCGGCGCCATTGAGGACAGGGTCAGGAATGCTCTTAGCAATCTTGATTTCACTCATGTGAAAAATGTTATTCAAAACTCCATCCTGAGGTATAATGAACACGTAACAAGTGTTCACAGAAGGAAGTTTGTCAACTGGGGAGGATCATTCGACCTAAACCGTAACACGAGGACAAGTGCATTCACAATTACTCCAACTATGTACTCAACAGCAGAGAAAAGTTTCTGTTATCACTAGGAATGAACTTCTGCCTCCCTTTGTTTTTTCAAGTCCCAGGAAGTCCATTTTGCTGTACTTCGAACACTTGCTCTACCGACTGAGGCAACAACCCATCTATAAAAGAGAATTTAGGGAGTCGTGAATAATGTAAGAAGCATTATCACTAAAATTCCCAAGTTTTTTCGTTATTCATTTAACACAATTTCCACTAGGGATATGGATATACTTAAGAAATTGAAAAATTAAATATAAAAACAGTTGTGATATCTAGGCCCGATAAGGGTAACGGCATTGTCATATTAAACAGAGCCGATTATGTTGAAAAGATGGAAACTGTTCTCTCTGACAGTTCAAAATTTATGAAGTGTCCTCAAGAAGATATATATAAAACAAACTTGAATACAGAAGACAAGATCAATTACCAACTAAGAAAGCTCAGAAAGAATAATTCGATCAGTGAAGAAGAATATAACAAGTTGTTTGTAAGTGGGAGTTCACCATACAATCATTGTACGGACTACCAAAAGTTCATAAAAGTGGAATACCATTAAGACCCATTCTGTCTTGCCTTTAAAGCACCATCCTACAAACTAGCGAGAATTTTAATAAGCATTTCTACAGCCTTTGACAGAAAATCAGTACACATTAAAAAAATACGTGACGAGTTCAAGAACATCATCAATTCTTATGAAATACCCCGAAGGTGCGGTGCTAGCAAGCTTTGACATCACCCCCTTTTCACATTACGTTCTATCAAGGAAACGATTGATATAGTTTTAAACTCTATTTATAATAACATTGAACAGGTGAGAAATATTTCAAGAAATGCTTTTAAAACTCTTCTCAACTTATGCATAAACGATAATCACTTTTTATTCAATAATTTGCACTACAAACAATTTGAAGGTTTCGCAATGGGATCTCCACTTTCAGCCCCATGGCCAACATATTTCTTTGTTTTCATGAAAAACGATGGCTTGATGATTGTCCCCTTGAGTTTAAACCAATTGTTTTATCACAGGTATGTTGACGACACATTTTTGGTTTTCAGGCATTTTAAGTCACGTACAGCGGTTCCATGATTACTTAAATAGTAAACACCCATGTATTCAGTTTACCGTGGAACATGAAGAAAATAATATTCTTAAACTTTTTTAGATGTAAGCATTACAAAACTACCGCAAACAATAAGTCACTCTTATTAAATTTTTAGCATTTTTAGAAAGTCTACTTTTACCGGTCTTGGAAAATGAATTTCCAAAGTGCTACATTCTTTAACTTCAAAATAAATAACATTAAGACTTTAATACATAGAGCATTTTCTCTCTGCAGCTCTTGGCAGACATTTGACTCAGAAATAAAGTTTCTGTTAAACTATTTCAAAATTAATGGCTATCCCAATAACATAATATATAAAGAAATAAAAAAAGTTCCTAAATATTTCTCTTAGTATAAATAGCAAAATAAATATACCAAGTGTTGATAAACTAACTATGTATTTTAAATTTCCATTTATAAGTGATCCTTGTTCTAAATACGTTACAAGAGAACTAAGAAATATGTTTAAGTATAGTTTTCCCCACATTAACCCCAAGTTAATATTTACCAACAACCATACTATCCAAGCGTTGTTAAACCATAAAGATAAACTACCTTCAGACCTTTGTGTCGGCATCACCTATATTTACAAGTGTGACGCCTGTAGCGCCACCTATATTGGCCAGTCAAAACGGTCGGTCCGGACAAGATCTTCCGAACATTATGGCATTTCTCCTCGTACTGGTTGCTTGCTGGCCAAGCCAACCAGATCACCGATTTTACAGCACGTAGAGGAATGTAATACAGGTAGAAGATTGGAAAATTTTAGTGTGCTTGGTACTTTTAGAGAAGAGTCATTATTGAGAATCTCTGAGTCAATAGAAATATTTTTAAGGAAACCAGATCTTAACCTTGAACAATTCATCTTATCCCTTGCTTTTAAATATAAATCATTCAGTCATTCATTTGTAGTGTAAACTTTCCATCTCTGTCTCCACCATTCTGTTTTAGTATACCGTTGTAATTTATTTTAAAGATCTTATATAATTTATATTTTTTTAGTATGCTGGTGCAATTTATTTTAAAGATTTTAACCATTATCTTATTGTTGCTACTTTTACTCAGCTTTGTCAGCCAATAATTACATATTCTTGTAACTCCATTAAAATACTGTAATGTCTCTTTTAGGCTTGAAAATGTTGTTATGAAGAAACAACGAAACGCGTCGCAATAAAAATGTGGTGTCTCTTAACCTACGCTCTTCTTTTCCTACTGAGATATATATATATATATATATATATATATATATATATATATTATATATATATATATATATATATGTGTGTGTGTGTGTGTGTGTGTGTGTGTGTGTGTGTTTACATGAGAATGTCGTCAATCAAAAAAAAATATTGATAAAGATACAAAAACAATTATAACAAATTCACTATATGAAGTGCTCCGTACTGAGGGAGGCACTTATCTTTCATACTATGGGTGTCAAGTTATATTCCAAATGAAGTGAGTTCGATTATGGGGTTTTTCATTTTATACACGCATTATATATATATATATATATATATATATATATATATATATATATATATATATATATATATATATATACACGCGTGTATGCTTGTGTGCGGGTGTATAAATTTGATAAATGGGGAATGTTGTATAAATATCATCTTAGCTTTTATGATAGTAACTGATTTGGGCCAGAGTTACTTTGCAGGCTAATAAAGAGGCTTGATCTATAATAGAAAACTGTGGCCTTCCTCGGGAGCACAAAAAAACACTTACAGTGTGATGCTGGATAGTGTTATGTTGAGTACCTTCACGGTCTCCTTAGTTTAAGCTTTTGATGGCTAACAGAAGACCATGGTTAAAGACCAATGGCAACGGCATGATGGATAGACGCATTCAAAAATATATTCCAGTTCTGAGCGTCTTGGGGCTTTTAAAAGTGTCCCACTTGACAAATTCCTTCATCAGCATCACTGCGAAGGACGCCATTGAAGTTGCTCTACCTGCTTTTCCTGTGCTTTCATTTCTCAAATCTCTTAAGCTTCAGGTCCCTTCTCATAGTTTTTATATAACTAGGTTTGGGTCTCCCAATCCTTCTGGTGGCCATAGGGGACCAGCTGACAAAACTTTACCAGACACTATTCTCCCTATTAGTTATGGGAAGGACCTGTCCAAGCCCTCTCCATCTCGTTTTCGTCGTTACCTCGTTTACATTACATTTTGTTCTGCCAATCAACAGGTAATTGTGGCTATTCTTCCAACACAAGAGTATCCTTAAATACGTGTGGACAGCTGCTGATGTTAATCACAGAATCCAAATAGATCACTGAAGCATTAGCCGAAAGAGGTCAAGAACCACGAGGAATGGTAGGACCTATATATACCTAACTGACAAAGTATCCAATTACATCATAGTAAAACTTCCTGAATATGTAAAGGCTTTAGTGACAGAATATCAAAATCAGTGGAGATGGGATTAACATAATGAATGACTATCACTACAATGGAATGACTGGAACATAGACTGGCTGACACCGTAAAAACTTATGATGTCGGACGAGACCAGGGATTAAAATAAAAGTAAACAAAAGTATTTGATAACTGTGGACACCATAAGAGTTGGATTACCAAAACCCTTATTGTTGGAGGCTGTAAGAAGGAGGATTGGATGCCCCAGCCTACAGTGATTGAGCATCCATGAATTCTGTGATGTCAAATGAATAAGCTTTACTGGATTCCTGACATCCAATGAACGAGCTTCCATGGAATCCTTGATCTCTAATGACTGAGTATGTATGGATTCTCTGACCAATCACTGAGCCTTAATGACTGTATAGATTCCTTGACCTCTAATGACTGAGCCTCAAGAGATTCACTGACCTCTAATGTTTAAGGTTCTATAAATTCTGTGACCTCTGATAATTGAATCTTCCAATTTTCTTTGAACTCTGGTTTGGACGGCTGTGATTATTTCTCTCGTCAACAAGATGCCCCCCAAAATATGACCCACCTTTGAAACATGGGTTTAATTATTCCTGTAGCACCATACTTATTCTCTAACAGATGGATTGATAATAATTTTACTGGTAGCTTTATTAGGGGAGTTGTCGGCGATTAAAATTGTTGCCAGAAAAGTTTCTGCACCATGAATTGTCACCTACAAGAAACCCCTCATCGGCTACATTGTTTACACGAACAGGTCAGTTGAAATCTGACCTTCGTGTTGGGAGAACAAAAAATTTGGGCTTGAGTATGAATCCGAATCTGGATTTAGCGCACATGAAAACTTTGTGTAGGAAATGCCCTTCACGCTTACTAACATCAGAATGTTGACAGATACGCAGTATCACACCAAACCGATGTATAATTTTGCTTCAAAATTTTTCAGCATTTTAGGTTGGGAGACCTTTCACTTGCACCCTACACGATAAATTCTTGTTATTAATAAGAATGGCGTATATGATTTCATCTTCTAGGACCCTTGAACACTGCTTTGCGTCCATCATCACCGATCTGACTTGAAAATATTCCTTAGAGACAACCAAAAGGGAGCTCTACAGGAGAGCTTAGACTCATTAGTCATTTTCATAATGTTGACAGCGATATTTTTTATTGTTAAGCTTTAAGATCAGAAAGATATATTGCAGGCCTGCGATATGATTATCGACATTGGGTATTTTGCTGATGATGCAGTGCCTAAACAAATAACAAATGGATGACATAACTGCAACGGCTATTATTATCAAGACGTTTGCTTAGATATGCGATGTTATGAGTCTTTCTAAAGTGAATTAGGATTAAGTCATTTGAATATGGAAGTTGGGACAGCAACTGAATCTGGTACGTATGTTTCGATAAACAAAGGCGGTGCATAGTCCTCGTGAGGGGCAAGTGAAACGGGGTGACCCAGTATTTTTGGACTGGGTTAACCAACGGGGTTGGGGAATAGTTTTAAAGTGAGATCTTAAACATTCAGTGGAAGAATTTTGTCAGATGTTGGTTTGACTTTTCGGGAGATGATATAGTTAGACCATATATATCAGCTTTGTATTTAGTGAACATACGCTCTTATAGTTTAATACCATAGTTATCATTGGAGTGGTTCTCAAGTTTTTGCTTTGTTCGACTCACTACATATGTTCATACTCTTCATCTGAGTGGACCTTTATTTGATTGTTGATAATGATAATTGTTCAAGTTAATACTGAATGATAATTATTAACTACAATCAAATTAAGTCTTTACTTAGCCTAATTAATGGGTATAGGAACTGAAGTATATTTTTCATTTGAACCGTTTACCGCCCTCGATATTTCCTCTACTTTATTCTCAGTTTCTTGAATTGAAGAAAAGACTCGAGACCGTAGTTTGTTATTTATTTATCTATAATAATGACGAAACGTTTCTAGTGGTAAATGTATCTTCAGATTTCTTACAGCTACCATTTGCCATAAAGACCGGATCCTCCGATGATGGAACCTCCATGTCCTCCAATGACTGAGCCTCCACCGATTCCATGACCTCCACCGATGCCATGGCCAAGGCCAGGTCCTCCATGACTTACGGAAGAACTTACAAGTCCTCCAATACCCGGAGTGATTGAAACCACATGCCCTGCGCCTCCTCCAAAACCTCCGCCATGTCCAAATCCTCCGCCAATGCCTCCAATACCTCCAATGCCTCCATGGCCGCCAATGATACCTCCTCCATGACCTCCATAGAGATGACCACCCAAGACGCAGGTGGCAAGGAGAGCGATAGCAAGAGCGATCTTGAAAATAGCCTGGAAAAAAATATTTATATATATTCACTTTGAGTTGTTTAATTGCTCCTTTTGATATACAAGTAACATTGTTACGAAACTTCCTATGGATGTGTATTTTGAACTGCAGTTATATGTTATACTTTTTTATTTAAACAATACTGACTCTCTTGACTACCCTCGAAAACTGTACACAAGATTAAAAAGTAAAATGAGTGGCTACTTTCTTTAAAGAAGTTTAACTTGAAAGGTAGAAAAGGCCACCAATATTTTCATATTCTTATTTCACTAAATGAAATAACAAAAAGTAACGCAAGACCACCTAAGTAAAGAGGAATATAATAAAAAAAAAAACGTATCGGAAATTAATGAACAGCGTTCATGTCATTTCATAATGGACTATGGCAGACACATCAAGAAAAATTCATACGAAAAGGTTATCATATTATTATGCATCAACCTATACTTTTCAGATGTGACAACATTTCAGCTACCTTCCAGGAGACGTATGCACATTGGACGTCTTTTTTTTTTTATTCGTAAAATCGAATACAAAGTAAACTTAAAAGGACCAACGGACACGAGAAAGACATGAAACAAGCTGCGAAATATAGAACTATATTGCTTTACTTACATTTATTTAAGGCAATATTTCTGTTCATGTACACACACACACACACACACACACACACACACACACACTCACACACACACATATATATATATATATATATATATATATATATATATATATATATATATATATATATATATATATATATATATAGATATATATAATATATAAAAATCACCATACGTGACTGGAAAATCTTCAAGAAATCGAAGTCCACAATTATGTAAAATGTGTATTAAAAATACATAAAAGACGGGAGCTTTCGTCTACTGATCAGTAGACCTCATCAGCCGTACTGATTTTTCTTTTCAAAAACTATATACAAAAAAGTTACGAAGGACAGGCAGGACTCTGGAAACGTCTCCAAGGGAGATAACCACCAAAACAAATTATCTTAATTATGTTATTTCCCTCGTTCAATTCAAAGTCTGGCCAAAAAGACGAGCCGATCGTCGTGGTTGAACTACCTCCTCTATGTGTTCGGCTGTTCCCTCGTCCAAAACTTCTGCATCGGCACCTGCAATGGGGGTTCTTCCTTCCAATGCCTGGGCAGGAGAAAGAGAGACAACCTGGGCAGTAGGAGTGGTGCAAACAACGTCTGTTCTAATATTTACAGTTTTAAGAACCAAATAATTTAAAAATGTATCCTCTTGGGTAAATGATTTGTTAAAATCAAACACGTTTAAAATATTAATAAGAGCCCCTTCAACTACTATGCGTCTACTTGCGTTATTATCTTTGTAAATTACTCTCGCTCCTTCCCAGTCAATTACATGCCCTAACTAACGTATGTCTGGCAACTGAACTTTATTTCGATCCCAACCTCATGATCGCTTATGTTCCTCTAATCTTATACCTAATCCCCTGCCAGATTCCTCATAATAACCCTTATTGCAATCTTTACACGGTACCACATAAACCCCAACGTCATCTTTCCTTTCTTTTTCATGATTTCTAATCAACTTTGATTTTAACGAGGTATTATACCTAAAAGCTAAATCCAAGCTATTTTCCCTATTCTGTGTTAATAAATGTTGCACCCTTTCCAAACTATGATGATAAGGAAGCGGAATACACTGACTACTTTTGAATTCATATTTCCCGGTCGGTGGAAATATGAATTCAAAATAGCTATGGGGTCACCATTATCTCCAGTGTTGGCTAATTTGTGCATGGAATTGTTTGAAGCTGATTTAGTTAGCCGTTGTCCTGAGGACATTAAGCCTTTTCTATGGGTCAGATACGTTGACGATATCTTTTTGATTTATAGAGGTAGTGTTATTCAGTTTAATCATTTTTTAGAATTTGTTAATAACTTGATGCCATCCATTAACTTTTCAGTTGAATTTGAGGTCGACAATAATTTGCCATTTCTGGACGTTCTGGTTCACCATGACCCTGTTACTTTTAACTTTACATTTAGTGTATACAGAAAAGACACCAACGCAGAAATTTACATTCATTTTTATTCATACCATAGCCAACGTATAAAGTCTAATGTAATCGTCAACATGGTAACGAGAGGGCTTCGGATTTGTGATCCACAGTACATAGACAAGGAAATGAAACATATAAGAGAGGTTTTCACGAGACTGGGATACCCACATTATTTTATTGACCAAAGCGGTTTACCAAGGCTAGAAAAAACTTTTATAATCCACCGGACCGGGAAATATGAATTCAAAAGTAGTCAGTGTATTCCGCTTCCTTATCATCATAGTTTGGAAAGGGTGCAACATTTATTAACACAGAATAGGGAAAATAGCTTGGATTTAGCTTTTAGGTATAATACCTCGTTAAAATCAAAGTTGATTAGAAATCATGAAAAAGAAATGAAAGATGACGTTGGGGTTTATGTGGTACCGTGTAAAGATTGCAATAAGGGTTATTATGGGGAATCTGGCAGGGAATTAGGTATAAGATTAGAGGAACATAAGCGATCACGTAGGTTGGGATCGAAATATAGTTCAGTTGCCAGACATACGTTAGAGTTAGGGCATGTAATTGAACTGGGAAGGAGCGAGAGTAATTTACAAAGATATAACGCAAGTAGACGCAGATTAGTTTGAAGGGGCTCTTATTAATATTTTAAACGTGTTTGATTTTAACAAATCATTTACCCAAGAGGATACATTTTTAAATTATTTGGTTCTTAAAACTGTAAATATTAGAACAGACGTTGTTTGCACCACTCCTACTGCCCAGGTTGTCTCTCTCTCCTGCCCAGGCATTGGAAGGAAGAACCCCCATTGCAGGTGCCGATGCAGAAGTTTTGGACGAGGGAACAGCCGAACACACAGAGGAGGTAGTTCAACCACGACGATCGGCTCGTCTTTTGGCCAGACATTTGAACGAGGGAATAACATAATTAAGATAGTTTGTTTTGGTGGTTATCTCCCTTGGAGACGTTTTCAGAGTCCTGCCTGTTCTTCGTAACTTTTTTGTATATATTTTGTGAAAAGAAAAATCAGTACGGCTGATGAGGTCTACTGATCAAGTAGACGAAAGCTCCCGTCTTTTATGTATTTTTAACACACATTTTACATAATTGTGGACTTTGATTACTTGAATATATATATATATATATATATATATATATATATATATATATATATATATATATGATGTGTGTAAAAAGAAAGAAAGAGAGAGAGAGAGAGAGAGAGAGAGAGAGAGAGAGAGAGAGAGAGAGAGAGAGAGAGAGAGAGCAAAACTGATGCAGGTAGTAATCCACAACTTGGTCGGGATCTCGAAGGTAGGCCGGGACTGCACTACAGTGCACACACACCACACACACACACACACACACACACACACACATATATATATATATATATATAATATATATATATATATGTGTGTGTGTGTGTGTGTGTGTGTGTGCAGAGAGAGAGAGAGAGAGAGAGAGAGAGAGAGAGAGAGAGAGAGAGAGAGCAAAGCTGATGAAGGTACTAAGTCACAGCTTGCTTGGCCGGGACTGAACTGCAGTACAGACGTTACAAATGTGAGGCAACTAGTTACCTCTACGCTAGATGAGCTAAGCAACACCAGAGCTAGCCTGAGCATGGCTGGTGACCAAGGAGAAATGGAAGGCACAGTAAATAAAAAAACGTTCAGTACGTGCGTAATGGCAGACAGTGGGACCAATTACATCATCCTAATACAAGCCTACTAACTGAAGGATAACCACTTCGACGAAAATGTTGTGTAAAGACCAAACTCTCTCTCTCCTCTCTCTCTCTCTCTCATCTCTCTCTCTCTCTCTACTCTCTCTCTCTCGTCTCTCTCCTCTTATAATAATATAGATATATCTTTGTTTGCGAATAAGAATACTGAACATTCATTTACTTTCGTATATGGGTATATTCATTCACAAGTGCTCACACTCGAAAACACAATCACACACACACACACCACACACACACACACACACACACACATATATATATTATATATATTATATATATATATATATATAGTATCTATATAATATATATATATATATATATATACTATATATATATATATATGTATATATATTATACATATGTATATATATACATATATATGATGTATTATATATATATATATATATATATATATATATATATATAAAAAGTGTGATTGTGTTGTTCGAGTGTGAGTACTTGTGAATGAATATACCCATATACGAAAGTAAATAAATGCAAAGTAAATGAATGTTCAGTATATTCTTCGTAAACAAAGATATGATTAATAGCATACACTCCAGGATGTATGCCAGTAAATCATCTGACATATTCTTTCAATAAAGCTGGAATAAGTCTTACCATTTTGAAGTCAGGCAAGGCAATGTGCCTTCCTGCTGTGGAAATCTCCTTATATACACGAAAGGTGAGCTATAACCCTGGACTCACTGGCACTCCAAAATGTATTTCCCCCCCTCTCCTTTTTTTTTTTTTGAAGCACGAAAATAAAATCAAGCTGAAAATCATTCCTTTACTCACTTATATTTTCTTTATTTTTATTTTTCCCTGAGTTGAACGTAAAAAAAACCTGTTTTTTCCTGTCCTCTCAGTCTAGAAGTCAAAATAATCGTGCCCATATCAATACTGAAACTGTAACGTCATGTACCGAGGGTTTGCTGATAGTGATGTTGCCCTATAGTGGCTTAAAGTGAGAAGGATAACTAGTAAATAAAAATAAAATAAAAATAAAAATGCCGATTTTTTTTTTTTTTTTTTTTTTTTTACTTTCCAGATACCCGTCCGAAGACCTTCGGAGTTAAGCATCTGAAACTTATTATTTTCCCGTCTCACTAAGTTACTCTTATTTTCTTTTACCAGACATGAAATCCTGTGACGTAATGAACTGCATGCTGTGTTTACGTCAGAACTGGATTCTTTTTCCACTTCACTCAGAAGATGATTTTCATAATAATTGCTCACATTGCGTCTGTTCATATATCTCATAACCATATGAGCATATATATACAATATATATATATATATATATATATATATATATATATATATATATATATATATATATATATAGATATATATATATATATATGTATATATATATATATAGGTTTCCTCCTCTTTTTCATGCTTTTTATTGTCCCAGAATTTCCCGGGAATTTCGTTAACATTTAAATTTTTCAGAAAATATGGCCTTAGGTTAAAGAACTAACATGTCTTCATTAGAGCAAAAAGTTGATAATTTCTTAAATATCTAAATACGTGGTCATAAGTAATGTAAGTTAACATCTAGTTATATGTTAATCGTTACGAATGGAATATAATCTGCTAAGGAAATGGTTCACTGATAACAGTATACTTTTTTATTTTCTCCACTAAAGTTGATTAGACCTTGGTTATTAAGGAAGACTCTCTCTCTCTCTCTCTCTCTCTCTCTCTCTCTCTCTCTCTCTCTCTCTCTCTATAATAATATATATATATATATATATATATATATATATATATATATATATATATATATATATATATATGTATATATATGAATTTTTATCACATCATCGTGATCATATACATGCATTAAGCCAGAAAGTCCTTTAATGTTCAATTCGAGTCGATAACATCTGAAGTCCTGAGGACGATATTATTACCAACTAAAAAATTCCCCTTCGTTTAACATGTATGAAAATATATTGATTCCGAGATAGAGCGAATTGGATATTAAAGGACATTTGTAGCGTAATGCATATATATATATATATATATATATATATATATATATATATATATATATACATATATATATATATATATATATATATATATATATATATATAAATAATACATTAATAGATCTAATATTTCTCTCGTAAAACAACTACGTCTTTTTTCATTTGCAAATTGAAATAAGTACCGAACACGGCAACAAGAATTTATTAGTTAGAGACACATACAAATAATGTATTGACCATGGAGACCAGCTGCACAAGTTCACAACATTTACGTCATAAACTCGTAAATTCTGTATACAGGTTTTCCCAACTCACTTGACACGAGTAACAAGTTATGAATTCATGCAACAGGCTAAAAACTTGTCACGCTCACGTTTCATTCCCGTCCATCACATTCATTACCGGTTTTATAACTACTGTTCTTAGGTATTCAACTGGTGACATAGATAGCCAATGTCGTAACGTAATCGCAAACGTCTAAAAGATTCCAAGAACAAAATGTCCGACTTAAGCAAAAGTCATTTTGCCAATGTAACCCATTGAAAGTTATATTCCTTGAAATTCATAATGTTTGTTTTGTTATCCCTATCATTAAGATTTTATTTATTAATCCTTGTAAAACAGATCTACTTTCAATAGTTAACAATACTAATATGTTTTAAAAAATAATTGTATTTTCTGGGAAATCCTGGGAAACCTCCGAATTATTATCATATTGACCCTAAAACCCGGGATCCAAAATTGGGCTCCTACTGGAAACCTATATAATATATATATATATATATATATATATATATATATATATATATAATATATATATATATATATGTGTGGTGTGTGTGTGTGTGTGTGTGTATATATACATATACATACATAAATATATATACGAATGAGTATAGTTGCGTGTTGGTAATTAGGATGAATGAGGTAAGTTACTTAAATACCTTCGTAGACATCTAGGTGTACAAAATTCCGCAGGTACAGCTGGTAGTACCTGTATTTTGGCCCCGAGCCACTTTGTAGGTTGCTGAAAGGCTGGATCTATATCGAAACTTGTGTGGGATGACAGATAGTGTTCAGGTGTTGAGAGCTTGATCTGGCTCATATGCTTCAACTCCAGATGCCAGATAGATAACAACTAGCAATGACCAGGTGGAAAGACAAAATTTCGAAATACACTTCACTTCCGACCGTGTCAGGGTTGCTTGGAATATCCTGGTTTACAAATCGTCATCATCATCCTCGCCTCTACAAAGGGCAGCTGTGAACTTCCACCACTCATGCCTTTCCCGTGCTTTCACTTTCCCAAATCTCATCTCATCTCCAGGGCTACCTTTCTCACAGTTCTTGTCGAAGTAGATCTGGGTCTTCTAATTTCTGGTGGCCACAGAATCCCAGCTAACGTGACATTACCAAGCACTATTCTCCCCAGGAGTTGTACGAAGGACGTTTCTAAGCCATCTCCATCTCCCTTTCATCATTATTACATCTACATGAAGAAATTTCATTATTTTTCTTAATGTATTATGTCTCAGGCTATCCTATCATATGATTCCTAATATTCTTAATAAAGCTTTGTTTTTAAATCAACAAAGTCTCTTAATAATTACTAAGAGTAAACTGAAAATAGGAAACTGCAAGGTAAGAAGCCTCCAGCGGATTAGAACAGGTGAAAAATTAATTCAGGAGATAGGGAGTTTATTTCTCAGGTGTTGGTGAATCATGGCATAAAGGAATGGAAACCTTGGATATAAGGAGACAGCATAGACTGAATAAAGAATAAACAAATGATCCTGTTTTAATTAACAAAACTGAATATTTACAAACTTTGCTTAGTAGGATGCTTTCTGTATGCAGAAAGATAAATCTAAGAAGATGCATACTGAGTCCAGACATTGTACAAAGGATTGATTTATGATTAATAAAATTAGTATCGGAACATCTAATAACACGAGAAGTCAGGTTAAAGAAGTTTAGCCTTTAAAAACATTTAGGAGTAGTAATATCCAAGACGAGTTTTCTGAAGTGGGGATACACGAACATCCTCAAAAAGCAGGATGCACCAAATAGGTTGAAATTGCAAGCGAAACTAAGATTATACAATAGTCTAATACAATCTTTACTACAACAGAATCACGAATCGTTGAACGTCAAGGAAATTAAACGAAAAACTTCTGGTTAATTTGAGAATTCTGAATGATATCTGAAGTCAAGTGATAAAACAGAGCAAGAATTTATGCCCTTAATGGTGTTAAGAAAATTCTAATGATGGAAGGAGATGACACCGTGTATGTCTTGTCACCTAGCGGGGATGGTGGGGGTGAGGGGTGGGGGGGGTGTGGGCAGGGGCGGGACCTCCTGCAGATTGGGGTGAGGAGCAGAACGTAACAGTGTCATTATTCACTGATATTCTTGGCGTCACATGGCATTGGAGATAATGGGGATGACCTGACGAGTCTCAGTAGTAGATAATGTACACACACACACAACACACACACACACACACACACACACACACATATATAATATATATATATATATATATATATATATATATATATATATATATATATACACATATTCCGCTCGTGAATATTAACATACAACTATACATCCTTCTGGATTTTTATACAGGTTGCACGTTCTTTGTGTATAGCAAATTAACATGTTCTTCAAAGTGCATGAATATTCTTGAAGATTATTAATGATTTAATTTTTGATTTGCAGACTAAAGGTTATCCTGTTAAATGCAAGAATTTCCGAAAGATATTGCACTACTCTGTTCACAGTTCGAAAGGAAAAGCGAGAACTTTTACGTCAAGGAACGACTATCCACTAAGCCTAACGGGCCTACTGACGTCACAAATTATCTCACAACAGAGCCTGTCCTAACTTCCATGAGCGTGAGTCGAACTTCTTTTCTCTATACCTTAACCTTGGTTAGAATTAGAGAAGGCTGCGTCAGGGGTGGGAGGTACCCGGATGCATTTCAAAGACATTTGAGTGGCATGAATTGTCTCCAAAATTCCTACGACGAATGACTTTTCCTCAATGGATTACTGTTTACTCACATTTCAATCCTTTACATTTTACTCTTTGTTATTCTGAGTACATGAATCTGAGTGATTTTGCCCATGTCTCCGTTAAAAGAAGAAACAAAAGAAGATAATGAAGAATCAGTAACCAGGACACAATAGAAATGCACAAGGAAGATGATAAATAATAGAGGAATATAATGAGAATTAGGGAGGGATAGTAAAGAATCAGGAAAAGGACATATTGAGAAATGTACTTTTGTGAATACGAAATGAATAACGGGGGAATAAGGAGGAACCAAGAAAGAATGGCGAGCTAATGAATAAAAAAATAAAAAAAATTAGTATGTATTACTGATTTTTCCAATTTTCATCATAATTGTGAAAGCATCAAGATGTATGATCAATATTGTATGCATGGTCTCATATCTTTTAGCTTTAGAGTTTTTCTCTGATTAACGTTAAATATCCTCAACTTTGAAAACATAACGATGATTTTGTTGCAGTTATACACACCTGTAGCTGTGACTATTGCAAAGCCAATCTTCCGATACCATTTCACGTTTCCCTTACAATTTAAACGTGAGCAAAACCAATTAGTTTCCGCCGTCTTCAATCACAATGGCCATCTTGTGGGAGGGGCCTATTTTGGAGGCATCTTTGAAGCATTAAGTTGCCAAGGTATCATTAGATAACGAGAAGGTTTTAAAGACACCTTTTTATGTGGAACTACTATTGTTCCAACAGCTGAAATATATGCACGAGCTTCAACAGAACTGGAAAGGCAAAAACTTCAACGAAGGACCATCTTTCTTATTGGGGGGTGGGGGGTGGGGGTGGGGGAGGGGGGGGTGGAGACTGCGCTGTTCATGGCAGTATATCAAAAGCACCACACCGTAGAACACAAAACCTTCGTGAAGGTTTTCATCACAGGTCGCGCGATATATGGAAGTGAGGTCATCGTCCTCTAGGGAGGTCATTGTGGAGACCTTTATAATAAATAGATAAGTTTAACTATACATAATTATTTTTTTGTTCTGTTTCAATATTGAAATATATCTCTGCAGAATTTCAAGGAAACGTTCCTTTCATTTTGATTATCAAATAGGCAACAGCTCGTGTCTAATTTAATCCTTACGTTATTGTTAAGTTACTTTAATTTCATTATTTTTCTTTTTCTGTCCTCGCCGCTTTATTGATTTCTGAATTTTATATTTCAGTGTCTATTCACTACACGTTTATCCCCTGAATTTTCCCAGCTTCGCCTCAGCTCTTCATTTTCCTTTACAATTAGTCCTCTTACTGTCGGGAATTTTCGTTATTGCCAAACGTTCCAGCAATATCGTGATTTTCCAACTCGTCTAATTTCTCATTCTCCAACGTTCCACCTGCATCACATTATTTCCCAACCTTTATTCCTATTTTTCCTTGCCAGATCAATACCTTACAATTTTATCATAAAAGAAAAAAAACGTATCTTCGATTTTTGTTAACTTATGGCCTTATTTTTTATGACAACTCCTTCAGCGTCAAAAAAAAAAAAAAAAAAAAAAAAAAAAAAAAAAAAATGAAATAAGAGGAATATGGTTTCTCTCTATTATATAAAACACTATTACATCATAAGTGTTGCATTGTTCCGCTCCACGACAAGCTTAGTTAAATCATAAAGAATCCTATAATACTTCCGTGAAAAAAATAAAAAATATAACGTTTTGCTCGTGATTCTGGTACAAATTTTCTCACGTGCATTGAACTCCCTTTGGATAGACTTTGATTCCCAGCTGAATCATTTAGTCGTATGTGATTTAAGATCTAAATGAGCTATATTTACGTAGTCGAAGTAGTGCATGAAGAAACCAAGCTTACCATGCAGACGACCACAAAAAGAAAGAAAAAAAAGTTACGAGCACTGAAGCATGGTATTAAAAGTAATGGCGTGAGTCTTTGGAACTGGGGTGGGTGCCACAATATTACTCATTGATTTTGAACTGAAATCGTTGTTAACATTGATTTGAACTGCTGAGTCACGGTGGTTTTCTTGTCAGTGTGGTAGTAAATGTATGGTGGCTTCAAACATTTCAGTAAAAAAAATAAAAATGAACTGCACTTTACAAAGTTATACCAAGAGATTATTTAATTTTGATCAATCAATTTATTATGTTTAAGGTTTTTTGTTATGTAATTTTTATCGTATATTCTATAAAAAGTTTAATTATGCTTTACGAAGTTACTTCAAGCTATTATTTACTTCTAAATCTACTTCACCGCAACGTATGATTTCGTATTTTCTCTCAATCAAGTAACCAGAAATTTCATAAATTTCTTATTTTTTTCTTACCGCCACTCATCATCTCATTTATTTATCGCCACCTTTCCTCTTTGTATCTTAATCCCTGACAGAGACAGTAAAAATGGTTTAGTGCTCTTAAATCACAGCGCTTTTAAAGAAGACATCTAAATCATTAACGAAGAAAAGCCGTATGACGAAAAAAATTAAAATAAGAATATGAGAGATTTCTTGATCTTGACTTACGAATTACTGTTCAAATATCTACAATGGAAAAAAACATAAGTGCATCTTTGAAATAAGCGCGTAAAGCTTATTTTGAATGAGAGATATCATTTTAATTAAGTCTCATAGTTTAATACACGACTCAAGAGGAAATTAAATATATTAACGCATTCGATATTAAAAAAGTTTGTAGAAGAAAATATACCAAACTACTAAAAGGGAGTCGTAAAATCTTCAGCTGCAAATTCTTTTTCATGAAACTTTCCTTTCTTATTATACTCATTCGTAAGTTAAGTTTCTCCTCTCTATAGTCCTTGAGCCCAGTATGAAATTAAGCACAGGATCTCTAATGAAGCAAATGTTTGGTTTGGTCATGGAATTTCTTAATGCTTTGAGACCCGTTGTGACCTTGGGAGGCGGATACTCACCAACCAACGCTTCATCCTTTTGTAATACTATTGCCCTATCACATTCCTTATCTACCACTAACCCCTTAATTTTCAACTTGTCCATAACTCAGGCCAAATGAAAAGTGAGGCTGGATGCATGTTAAAGACATGAACCCACCTTGTATATACAAGGCTGATTCCCTACGTCAAGCAGTTTGTCGACAAAAACCCAGTACAAAGTCTTAACCTTCAACTAAACGCAAACCCACTCCTATCATCACCTACGGAATAATTAGAAAAGCAAGAACTCTCACTGGTTAAATTTCAGATTAAACCCATAGCAAAACTCTCTGACCAAACTCACGCGACCGTGAGGATTAGTTGGAATCGACTGGTCTTCAAAATCCCTAATAACTTCAAAGAACACTTCAAAACTGATTATGCATAGCATAGATTCGAAACTCACACATGCATAAAATGTATCAATGTTCTATTTCGAAAGTAGGGAGATATAAATATCCATGCTTTGCCCTAATAATTAATAAGAATAAAGAGATTAGTCAACGCTACGCCTTAAGTAAAAAATACGAAATCGAGATTTCTGTACAGCGCCAAATGCGGCCCATGAAACTTTCAGTCACGACCCGGTAGTGGCGTGTGTTGTTGGCACGATCATGGCTAACTTTAACCTAAAATAAAATTAAAACTACTAAAGCTAGAGGGCTGCAATTTGGTATCGTTGATGAATGGAGGGTGGATGATCAACGCACCAATTTGCAGCCCTCTAGCTTCAGTACTTCTTTAAGATCTCAAAATGGACAGAAAAAGAGCGGACGGACAGACAAAACCACCTCAATAGTTTTCTTTTACAAAAAGCTAAAAGAAATTGATTAAATGGAAGTTTGGCATCGCAAAAAATTAACAGGGGACGGACGACATCTAATTATAGATTAGAATCACTGGAGTAAACACCTTGGCCTTGTTCCCTTGTTCTACACCAAAGACTAAACGGTTCTTCAAATTGAAGGTCACACGGGTTATGGGCGTTGTTTCGTGACAAGGCGAGAAAGTAGTTTCCAGTGGGAAAGTTCATTTCGCACCTCAATTAACTTCCTGAAAAGATTGAGCGTAAGAGAACTCGCTATTAATCTGCATGATACAACAATTGTTGAAATGCGCTGGAAATAGCATTGAGAATTTCATGTCTGTTTGGTTATTCAGAACTATACAATATGAATTTTAGAACATCCATCTTAAAGTTATCATTAGATATGCAGAGCGCCAGTTTCTAGACTTGCATATATTTATGACACGATATTAAAAATATCTTGCATATAAGACTTCACAGAAGTATATCAATCGAATTTCAAGTTCATTAACACTTTTCTGTATAGAGAATTGTCTATTAACTCCCTATGTATGTGTACGTGATGGTATCGTCACCAATCCTACCCACACAAACATACACACAAACAACATGTATATATATATATATATATATATATATATATATATATATATATATATACATATATATGTATGTATGTAGTATGTGTGATGGTGTTGTCACCAATCCACCCACAACTTGTCTCTGACAGCTCAGAATCTCAAACAACAAATACCTTTTCATGTAGGTTTAATATCATATTGGCAATAACTTTCACTGGAAAGAAAATACATACAGCCAGGATACATACATACGCACTTACCAAAATAAATGGAGTGGAAACAGAGAGAGAGAGAGAGAGAGAGAGAGAGAGAGAGAGAGAGGAGAGAGAGAGAGAGCAGTTTCTTATATAAAATATCGTCAGAGAGAGAACATTTTCTTCCATTAGATATCGAGAGAGAGAGAGAGAGAGAGAGAGAGAGAGAGAGAGAGAGAGAGAGAGAGAGAGAGAGGATGGGCCTTGAGAAATTTTTAATGAAGAAAAATTCACGTTGAGTTTTAAAGCAGACATCGAGTTATTTTCTATTTCTATGAAATAACGTTGTCGTGGCGCTTCTGGGTATGTGTTCATGACCTTGTACATCGGAAAAGGGTGAAACAGAAACAGAAGACCAAAAAAAGCAAAAAAGAATGAAAGCTATTTAGGACGGATGTGATAGAAGGCCATCAAACAGATAACTTCGAATAATAATGAAAGCAGCTTCACCATTCCTTTTTTTATTTGTCCTCAAATATTGATTTCTTTTCCCCTTCTCTTTTTACCAACTCTGGAAATAATCAAATATAAACATAACTAACTCATGCTGACGTATGTCATAAACTCATAAATCTAACAAGTATAAATTCCTACAAGCTCACCTCGACAAATAAGAAATATCAAGGCACTGCGAAATATTTATTTCTAAGTAACAATTCAAATCTCACGATCACCTTGACCTTAGGACGGAAAGCACAAGAGAAAACATTCATAAAATAAATGTTATGTTGCGAAAGACTTTTAAAAAAATGAAGAGGGGTGGAGGATCGTGAGTGAGACAATGGTCTTATATTTGGTGTCTTTCTCGTCTGAATGATGAAAAAGAAAAGAAAAGAAATGATAATAATATGCAGTCCAATGAGTCCGAGGTTCCCACAGCGGGAAGGTACATTGCTACGGCTGACACCAAAATGGTAAGACTTATTCCGGTCTCGCAAAAAGACTTTGACAGTTTT
>NC_061110.1:108735789-108740789 GCF_015104395.2 Macrobrachium nipponense
TATACAATATGAATTTTAGAACATCCATCTTAAAGTTATCATTAGATATGCAGAGCGCCAGTTTCTAGACTTGCATATCTTTATGACACGATATTAAAAATATCTTGCATATAGACTTCACAGAAGTATATCAATCGAATTTCAAGTTCATTAACACTTTTTCTGTATAGAGAATTGTCTATAACTCCCTATGTATGTGTACGTGATGGTATCGTCACCAATCCTACCCACACAAACATACACACACGAACAATATATATATATATATATATATATATATATATATATTATATACCTACATACATCATATATATATATATATATATATATATAATATATATATATATATTTATATATGTATGTATGTATGTAGTATGTGCATGTGATGGTGTTGCCACCAATCCACACACAACTTGTCTCTGACAGCTCAGAATCTCAAACAACAAATACCCCTTTATATAGGTTTAATATCATATTGGCAATAACTTTCACCGGAAAGGAAATACATACAGCAAGGATACATACAGACGCACTTAGACAAAATAAATGGAGTGGAAACAGAGAGAGAGAGAGAGAGAGAGAGAGAGAGAGAGAGAGAGAGAGGAGAAGCAGTTTCTTATATAAAATATCGTCAGAGAGAGAACATTTTTCTTCCATTAGATATCGAGAGAGAGAGAGAGAGAGAGAGAGAGAGAGGAGAGAGAGAGAGAGAGGATGGGGCTTGAGAAATATTTAATGAGGAAAAATTCACGTTGAGTTTTAAGCAGACATCGAGTTATTTTCTATTTCTATGAAATAACGTTGTCGTGGCGCTTCTGGGTATGAGTTCATGACCTTGTACATCGGAAAAGGGTGAAACAGAATAGAAGACCGAAAAAAAAAAAAAATGAAAGCTATTTAGGACGGATGTGATAGAAGGCCATCGAACAAATAACTTCGAATAATAATGAAAGCAGCTTCACCATTCCCTTTTTTATTTGTCCTCAAATATTGATTTCTTTTCCCCTTCTCTTTTTACCAACTCTGGAAATAATCAAATATAAACATAACTAACTCATGCTGACGTATGTCATAAACTCATAATAATAAATTCCTACAAGCTCACCTCGACAAATAAGATATATCAAGGCACTGCGAAATATTTATTTCTAAGTAACAATTCAAATCTCACGATCACCTTGACCTTAGGACGGAAAGCACAAGAGAAAAACATTCATAAAATAAATGTTATGTTGCGAAAGACTTTTAAAAAAATGAAGAGGGTGGAGGATCGTGAGTGAGACAATGGTCTTAGATTTGGTGTCTTTCTCGTCTGAATGATGAAAAAGAAAGAAAAGAAATGATAATAAATATTGCAGTCCAATGAGTCCGAGGTTCTGGCTCACCTTTGTGTATATAAGGAGACTTCCCACAGCGGGAAGGTACATTGCTACGGGCTGACACCAAAATGGTAAGGACTTATTCCGGTCTCGCAAAAAGAAAAAGGACTTTGACAGGTTTGGTGATGCACATGCATACATGATATATATATATATATACTATATATATATATATATATATATATATATATATATATATGTGTGTGTGTGTGGGGGGGGGGAGGGTGTGATGTAGTGTATATACGTATATTATATTATATATACATATAGTTAGATTGGATATATGTATATATATATATATATATATATATATATATATATATATAGATGAATACATGAATATATAAACATACAATTTATATACATAGCTAGATTGATAGATAGATACTTGTATTCAGTATACGGTGACTATGATTCTCTAGAAATTTTATTAGGATAATTTGAATAGCTGTATCGATAACCTAAGACTGATGTTTGTTGTTACAGAATTTTTATCGTGGACACAAATGGACAATCAAAATTACATGGATGAGATTCAAAACGTTCCAGTTAGTTTGTTTTGTAATGTCATTACTTTTAAAAAAAATCTGACGGCCATTGTGTGAGAAAGAGACAACGACGAATTGATTATTGTTTACGGTCTTTTATTTCTTCATCATTGGTTTCTTTATAGCTCAGTCATTAATACCAATTAACTACTAAAAGACAAGCCAGAGATATTTGGAGATCCACATTTCTTTTCTGATATTTGCTAACCTGTGAAGTAGACAGAATGAGAGAATTCGTTGGATTTTAGTGTTGAACTTTTGTTGCAAGTCACTCAAAATGGATAATAAAGAAACCCTCAAAAGATTAAAGAGCGTTGGACCGAGTGGATCCTTTAATATTTTTTATTCTTTAATTTTATATCTTTTTATTTCTCTTTCTCAAAGCAGATTTGGGGACTCATACTTCCATACTTATCTGGCGCTTTTAAAACAAGAAAAGAGAGTATTGACAAATCTTTTATTCATCAGTAAAAGTTCGCCGATTCTTTTGAGTGTCGATATATAGTGGGAAAAAAAGGAATAAGAGGCATTTTATGAACGTTGTTACGTATCTCATTTAACCTTCTGTTACAGGCATCCTTCAAGATTGTACTTGGCCTTTCCCTTCTTGCTACCTGCGTCATGGCTGGTGGCAGATATAGAGGTGGAGGTGGCGGAGGGATCATTGGAGGAGGCATTGGAGGAGGCTTCGGACATGGTGGAGGCATTGGAGGAGGCTTCGGACATGGTGGAGGCATTGGAGGAGGCTTCGGACATGGTGGAGGTATTGGAGGAGGCTTCGGGCACGGTGGGGGTATTGGAGGAGGTATTGGAGGAGGATATGGATCTGGCGGAGGCCATGGAGGAGGCATTTCAATCATCCCAGCTATTGGAGGATTGATAGATTCTTCTGTGAGTTATGGAGGTGCCGGTTCAGGCTTTTGGAGGTTCAGGATTTGGAGGTTCAGGATTTGGAGGCCACGGAGGTTCATTCGGTGGGGGCCACGGAGGCTCTTTCGGTGGAGGTTCCTTCGGTGGAGGCCATGGTAGGCCATATGGTAAATAAATACAATACAAGCCAAAGGTATAATGATTGCTACAACGTCTTCTCTTCCTTGATGATAAGTGAAGAACACACTACACTTTCTTTAATTTATGAAAACAATGGACAAATTTTGACTATTTTGTTTCTAATATTGGTTAAAAGAAGATATTTCTTTTAAAACCAGGCACACTGTGGACTAAGAGATCCATGGTCAGAATGTAAAAATACTATTAATGTTAATTCACTAATTAAAACGTAAATATAACAGTAAATAAATTCTTGTGTTTCATCTCCAACCCCCTTTTATATGGTAAATGGCTCACTTTATAACTTTACATATATCTATATCTACTCTCTCTCTCTCTCTCTCTCTCTCTCTCTCTCTCTGTATATATATATATATATATATATATATATATATAGTATATATATATATTTATATATATACATATATATATATACGTATATATATAATATATATATATATATATATATATATATATATATATGTATATATAGAAACAATGCAAAATATTTCGTTTGATATCCAATTCACTACAGGGAGTAACTCACTCGCAAAGGAAGTTTAAGTGATAAGTGCTTCGTCAACAATACGATTCGAGCTGTCACCTGGTTTACAAGGGAAGAGAGAACAATGACTTTGATCACTGAGCCATCAAGAGAGGTATAATATTATGCAGGGAAGAGATGTTGTGACCGTGGCGTTTAGTTGCGTATACGATCAATTTTTCCTGCCTTCATTTCACGGTTAATTCACGAAATATGTTTTCCCTTGGTCCAAAGAGGTCTTCTGACAAAAAAAAGAAAGAAAGAAAAAAAAAACACTAACCCCTTTTATCCTAATTTTCTTATTTTTCATATCTAATTGGGGAATTCGCGAAGCAGCTTGGCTGGTTCGTTCTCTTACACTGAATTTTAGACTTTCGACGCAGCGAGTAGAAGGGCTATAGTCTGATAAGTAACTGGCATTTAATGGTACTTTTCCTGACTGAAATATGAAAAATGCATTAACTTTACTGTTTTATTATTTTACGATGTGCAGTACAGGGCATGAGATTGAACTCATGCACTTCACTCTGAATAACGACCGCAAATTGTATTGTCTATTTAGTATTAATTTGCAATAATTGTAATTTATTTCATTTTATCATTTCACTAAAATTACTTCAGCTGTGTATATTGTGCTGCTATCACTCTCTCTCTCACACACACACACATATATACATACACACACACACAACACACACACACATATATATATATATATATATATATATATATATATATATAATATATATAATAAGCGAATCCCACAGGAAAATGATAGTCAGAAAATCCAAGTGCTTTTCGTCTTTACTAAGACATTGTCAAGGAGTTAATGAAATACAGTTGGAGGAGAAAAGGTCTCAGGTACACAACAAGATCAAGAATATCAGATGGGTTAATTGTCAAAAGGGTAAAAATTTAAAAGAGATAATACAGGATTATCGGATATCACACGGTCACAAACCTAAAACAGATTTGACCCTACTCGAAATTACAAAAGTATCTTTACAGTCCAAAACATGTAAAAACTGAAATATATTAATTTTGTTGCTTATATTATCTACCACGTTTTTTCATTATGAGAGCATCAAGTTTAAATAAACCAAGACTTAAATTTAGAACATCTCTATTATTTGACTTGATGAAACAAGATTCAATGATATTCCTTTTAACTTTGTCATTACATGGGATTAAGGCTCTTGCTTGACTCCAGTTAATAGGATGATCTAAATCTCTCATATGTACGAATAATGGGATTCGATATTTGCCCAGTTCTCACAGAATATTGATGCTGTTTGAGACGTGTGAAAGAGATTTACCAGTCTGTCCGTAATAGACTTATCACACTTTTTGCAAGGAATTTCATATTGCAGCCTGGAAGATCTTTAGGAGAATTTTTGATTACTAAACTCTTGACATTAATATTACTGAAATGAACATTTATGTTAAAATGTTTAAAAAAAAAAGCTTTTAAAAAGTCTA
>NC_061110.1:108745789-108755789 GCF_015104395.2 Macrobrachium nipponense
CTCTTAATGTTAATTCACTAATTAAAACGTAAATATAACAGTGAATAAATTCATGTGTTTCATCTCCAACCCCTTTTATTATGGTAAATGGCTCACTTTATAACTTTATATATATCTATTTCTACTCTCTCTCTCTCTATCTCTCTCTCTCTCTCTCTCTGTATATATATATATCATATATATATATATATATATATAGTATATATATATATATATATATATATATATATACACATATGTATATATATATAATATATATATATATATATATATATATATATATATATATATATAAAACAATGCGAAATATTTCGTTTGATATCCAATTCACTACAGGGAGTAACTCACTCGCAAAGGAAGTTTAAGTGATAAGTGCTTCGTCAACAACACGGTTCGAGCAGTCACCTGGTTGTCAAGGGAACAAAGAACAATGGACTTTGACCACTGAGTCATCAAGAGAGGTATAATATTATGCAGGGTAGAGATGTTGTGACCGTGGCGTTTAGTTGCGTATACGATAAATTTTTCCTGCCTTCATTTCAAAGTTAATTCACGAAATATGTTTCCCCTTGGTCCCAGGAGGTCTTCTGACAAAAAAAAGAAAGAAAGAAAAAAAAAACACACTAACCCCTTTTATCCTAATTTTCTTATTTTTCATATCTAATTGGGGAATTCGCGAAGCAGCTTGGCTGATTCGTTCTCTTACACTGAATTTTAGACTTTCGACGCAGCGAGTAGAAGGGCTGTCGTCTGATAAGTAACTGGCATTTAATGGCACTTTTCCTGACTGAAATATGAAAAATATACTCACTTTATTGTTTTATTATTTTACGATATGCACTATAGGGCATGTGATTGAACTTATGGACCTCACTGAATAACGACCGCTAATTGTATTGTCTATTTAGTATTAATTTGTAATAATTGTAATTTATTTCATTTTATCATTTCACTAAATTACTTCAGCTGTGTATATTATGCTTCTATCACACACTCTCTCTCTCTCTCTCTCTCACACACACACACACACACACACACACAGCACACAGTATATATATATATATATATATATATATATATATATATATATATATTATTATATATATAATATATATATATATATATATATATATATATATATATGTTATATAGATATATATAAGCATATACGTATTAATGTATATATAGAATTAAAGTGCACATAAAAACAGCACATACAACATAGCTGTCATTAGCTGCGCTGGCAAACGTGTTCCTGACCTATAATCTGACTACATTTAATCTGCATTCCATAATTATAAGTCGGCCTTGTCCCGTTCCCGGACAAGACCGATTTAATTTGCCATCTGCCATCACCTGAAGTGACAATAACTGTTTTTTTTTTTTTTAAATATCGCATGGTACCATTTATTTTCATCAGTGATTCTGGGCTAGAAATTTACCTTTTTTCTAAATTCAGTTAGATGATCAGAAATTAGATCAAACTATTTCTACCTTTTGATCAGAGCAGTTATTTGTACGGTTTCGATTCGTGAGAATTGAGTTCTTTCGCTCATTTTACGTCTTCACGGTTATATTCGCAGAATAACTATCAAGCTGTTTATCATGCCACATCTAAACGATTTCCAAACTTAGTTCAAGGTTTTATGAAACATATCTGGGAAAAGTGGTAATGCCTAAAACGAACCAGATGTTCGTGGTCATTTTGGTTTGACTGTAATATTGATAAATGGATGATATGGAAATTGGTAAGGTGGCGACTTAGGTGGTATTTTAGATGCCGTTACCGTTTGACTGAAATTTTCTGTCATTGTTCACAGCTCCAGTTACCTACCACCTGCGGTGGGCTTGATATTAAGGCCAGGAATTGTACCAGTTCCTAGTTTCATTGATGATGGCCAGTTCGGATCCATCGAGGGTCAAAAGTCATGGGGAAAGTGGAAGTCGTTTTAGCTGCCTCTACAAAAGGGACATCCCCAAATCCGCCATTGCCCATGAAACAAGGAACTGGAAACTGTCAAAAGGCCTGGAGATAATCTGAGGCACCATTCTCAAACCAATGGTCGAGTGCTTCCAACGCTGGTGGAAGGAAACAGAGATGAAAACAACTGCTCCAAAATACCGTTGTCAGTTATACGTGAATGTGCCTCTAATATCATTATCATATATATATATATATATATATATATATATATATATATATATAATATATATATATATATATGCGTGTGTGAGTGTGTGTTTGTATAAATTGGTTATATATGGATATAGATATATAAATATAACATGTACACACATATATACATATAAACGTATATATGTACATATATTATTTAAATGTGTGAATGTGTGTATTTGTGCTTGTTATCAACTAAGTATTTTTTTTCACCATAGATTTCCTTCGTGAAAAATAAAAGGGATTTGGCGCGAGCGAACAAGAAAAGAATAGTTGGGTGGGTGCAAAATTCTCTGCCTATCTGGTCGTCACGCATGAAACAGGTGACTAAATCTTGAACCCCAGGTGATTCATTCAGGCATCAGGCCCTATCTGTACCGCGATGAAAGGTTTAATGCTTTCCAGCGTTTATTTCTAGGCCCCAAGAGATCTTGATATTCACACCCAAATAATAACTCAATTTTCTGTAATCGTCAAGACCTTGGGCTAAAGAGCGGAAGGGCTATAATCCTTATAACAGAGCCCCGCATCTTCGGTAACTAAAAATAGGTCAGGTTACAAGCGATAATTCATTGCAGTTTATTGACATTTTTCTGAGTTATGTAAATAGAATCGACTCACTTGAATGATTTACAATTTGACGATATATATGTCAGTCCGTGTGGCATTTATGTGACTTCATCCTAAATAATGACCATTGCTAGTTATATATGTTTTTGAAGTCAATGATATATATATATATATGTATATAGATATATATATATATATATATATATATATATATATATATATATATATATATATATATATGAAATATATTTATATATATATATATATGTAATACTACATACTCCACTAGATTACTCATTTCTTCATATCATTAATATTACTGCTATAGCTTACCCACCTCTCTCTCTCTCTCTCTCTCTCTCTCTCTCTCTCTCTCTCTCTCTCTACGCACACACATACACACACATATATGTATGTATATATATATATATATATATATATATATATATATATATATATATATATATATATATACTTGAATGTTTCAGAAGAAAGCGTTTGATATAGAACAAACATATAAGTGAAACACAGTATATGTATATATATGATATATATATATATATATATATATATATATATATATATATATATATATATATATATATATATATATATATATATATATATATATATATATATATATATATATATATATATATATATATATATATTCAGTTGTATTCACATAGGAAAAATGAAAAAAGGTATATCTCAGAAAAATGCCCAACAGTTTCGTCCTCCAATGGACCTCTTCTTGGAGCGTTTATAATAAACGCTCCAAGAAGAGGTCCATTGGAGACGAAACTGTTGGGCATTTTCTGAGATATACCTTTTTTTCATTTTCCTATGTGGAATACAACTGAATTACTATATCTTCGTGCCTAGAAGATTACCAGTACTATATTATATATATATATATATATATATATATATATATATATATATATATATATATATATATATATACTTGGATGTTTCAGAAGAAAGCGTTTGATATAGAACAAACATATAAGTGAAACACAGCACGTGTAATGGAGTCTGAAGGAATGTTATCGACAAATGTGGCGACGTTTATATTCCCATGATTGCTCACCTAAAAAACACCCCTCTGGTTACGATGTGATCCCTTTTCTGGTCTAGGTCAAGAAAGCAATTATTATCATTAACGTTTGCCTAATTTCATAAAGTATACTTTTGTTTGATAATTCCTTTTTTTATTTACAAAACAGGCATGCATCGCGGGTGCTGTAGAATTCACAACACGAATCTAGTTTTAGCCCAAATATCTTTTGGAAGCAACTTGAATATAAGCCATTTTATGCCCTGTCAAAGAAAAATCTGATAATCAGTAACATCTATAAATCGAATGACTAAATGTTGTAACCTATCATTTATAAAACCTACAACGTCAAAAAAGAAGGGTTTGATAAAGACCGAATAAAAATCCATACATAAAACAATGCACGAATCACCATGTTTATAATCCCAAACCCAAGGGATAAATTAATTATTATTAGCCTTATGGCTAGAAAGACTAAACGTATATACAGGGAACGGCCATATAGGTATTCACTTAAATAGTCTTACAGGGGTTAGAATATATATGGAATAACGTACAGAAACTTATTAAAAAAAAAAAGAAAAAAAAAAACGTGGCTCCCGGCACGCAAATGGTAGCCCAAAGGGCACTGAGCTGACCGCTGGGAGGTCCGAAGTAGTCTCCCATAGAAACGGTTATTGGGTTAACCCGGAAAGAATAAGAGAAAATCCTCATAAATGAATGTTATTTTAAGAGATATTAAAACAAATGAATAGGGGTGTGGGTCCGTGAAGGAGACAATGATTTAGAATTTGGTGTCTTTCTCGCCTGTATGATAATAAAAAAAAAGAAAAATTATTATAATATGCAGTCCAATGAGTCCGAGGTTGTTGCTCACCTTTCGTGTATATAAGGAGACTTCCGATAGCTGGATGGTACATTGCTACGGCTGACACCAAAATGGTAAGACTTATTCCGGTCTCGCGAAAAGAATGTGACGGCTATGGTGATTCTCATGCATACATACATACATACGCACACACACACATACACACACACACACACAACACGCACACACACACACAACACGCACACACACACACACACACATATATATATATATATATATATATATATATATATATATATACTATATATATATATATATTGAATCAAGTTGCATACGGTACCCTTCATAATCACGAAGTTTTAACAGGATTCTCTGAATTACCTTATCAATCACCTAAGCTCTATTATAGTTGCGGCAGGTTTCTTATCGCCGGCACAAATGGACAATCAAAATTGCATGGATGAGGTTAGGAGTTTTGTGCCTTCTGTTAAGATGTGGGTTATGGGTTGTGGATGTGTGGTGCCAAAAACGTTTCAAGTTATCTGATGGCCATTGTGTGAAATAAAATGAGACCAAAGACGAAATCATGGATTATTACTTCAGGGTCTCTTAAATTTTTGTTTACTCGTAATTGTTTTGTTTTCTTTAGAGCTCAGCCCTTAATACCAAGTAACTGCTAAAAGACAATCCAAAGAGATATTTGAAAATCCAAGCTTCTTTTTTTATATTTTCTACCCTCTGAAGTAGACAAAATGATAGAATTCCTCGGATTTCATCGTTGAGCTTTTGTTGTAGGTCACTCAAAATGGATATTAAAGAGACCCTCAAAGGATTAAAGAACTTAGTGGATCCTTTAACATTTTTTATTCTTTAATTTTGTCTCTTTTTATATTTCTCTTTCGCAAGACGGATACTTATCTGGCGCTTTTAAAACTAGAGAGAGAGAGAGAGAGAGAGAGAGAGAGAGAGAGAGAGAGAGAGAGAGAGAGAGAGAAGAGTACTAACAAATCATTTATTTACCAGTAAAAGAGTTCTATATTTATTTCTCAGAACCGATTCTCTTTGAGTGTCGATAAACGTAGTGAAAATAAAGGAATAAGAGGCATTTTCTGAAGGCTGTTACGTATCTCATTTAACCTTCTATTGCAGGCTTCCTTCAAGATTGTACTTGGCCTTTCCCTTCTTGCTACCTGCGTCTTGGCTGGTGGCAGATATAGAGGCGGAGGTGGCGGAGGCATTGGAGGAGGCTTCAGACATGGTGGAGGTATTGGAGGAGGCTTCGGGCACGGTGGAGGTATTGGAGGAGGCTTCGGGCACGGTGGAGGTATTGGAGGAGGATATGGATCTGGCGGAGGCCATGGAGGAGGCATTTCAATTATCCCAGCTATTGGAGGATTGATAGATTCTTCTGTGAGTTATGGAGGTGCCGGTTCAGGCTTTGGAGGTTCAGGATTTGGAGGCCACGGAGGTTCATTCGGTGGGGGCCATGGAGGCTCTTTCGGTGGGGGCCATGGAGGCTCTTTCGGTGGGGGCCACGGAGGTTCCTTCGGTGGAGGCCATGGTAGGCCATATGGTAAATAAATACAAAACAAGCCAAGGACATAATAATTGCTACAACGTCTTCCTTGATGATAAATGAAGAACACACTACTCTTTCTTTAATTTATGAAAACGGTGGACAAATATTGGCTATTTTGTTTCTAATATAAATTAAAAGAAGAGATTCATTTTAACACCATGCACACTGTGGACTAAGAGGCCCATAGTCAATGTGTAAAAATACTCTTAAGGTTAATTCACTAATTCAAACGTAAATATAACAGTAAACAAATTCTTGTGTTTTATCTACAATCCCCTTTATTATGGTAAATGGCTCACTTTATATATATATAGGTCTCTCTCTCTCTCTCTCTCTCTCTCTCTCTCTCTCTCTCTCTCTCTCTCTCTCTCTCTCTATCTCTATATATATATATATATATATATATATATATATATATATATATATCATAACGAGATCGTCAATCTTGTTATCATTTTGGTAGCGTTAGGCCAGAGCGGCAGACAACTGGTAATTGGCAATACATTCTCTCTCTCTCTCTCTCTCTCTCTCTCTCTCTCTCTCTACTGGCAACAGCTATTTCTCTCTCTCTCTCTCGACTCTCAATAACTCTCTCTCTCTCTCCATCCTTAAGGTCACCAAATCAGAGTCGGAACTTACAAAAATATGAATTTATTTAAAAGCAATGTATTAACTGAATAACTCAGATTCTTAACAGAATGATTAAACGAAATGTTAAACCAAAGTCCAAATGACCCATATAACCCTCGGTGATTAATCTAACACCAACATTAGTTTAGCCATAACACTAGGTACAGTCAACACAGTAATTAAGTCATTACACCATTTCTCCAAAGAACAATCCCCACTCTTCTCCTGAAACATTTTCCCTCTTCAAGAAACGCCTGTTAGAAGACAGGAGAACACTCTGGTAAGCACAAGAGCAAAATCAAAAGATCATATATATAGAATATCTCTGAAATAACTATTCAAATACAATCCAGCCACACTTTGGCCAAAATAGATATAATAACACTCACCCATTTCAGCACAGTTGCACTGTCACTAATCAACAAACACTTTGGCAGAGCCATCCCGGCCCTGCCTTCTCTCTGTAATAGTCTTCCCTTCATTGCAATATAACACTTTCATATGTAGGGGGAAAAGCGCACACATACGTACAAACCCACATTTAATGTTCAGAATGTTCACGCCCCGAGCTGCTTAAGATCAGTTTCAAAGTCACCTCTACATCAAGCTGTCATGGCGACAGGACGAGGCACTGATTTGCTAAGACAGCACTCTTGATCACATAATCTCAAAAAAAAAAGATGCGTATGTATTCCTAAGATTTCGCTAGAACACTCTGTCTCCAGGGAAGTTAAGTTGCTGATTCTCTATATTCTAAGAAATGTCATAGCATATCACATCATATATTATTTAAAATATCTCATAGCAAATCCCCCTCTTTATGTTAAATATATATATATATATATATATATATATATATATTATATATATATATATATATATATATAGAAATAATGTGAAATATTTTGTTTGATATCCAATTCACTATAGGGAGTAACTTACTCCTGGAGGAAGTTATAAGTGATAAGTGCTTCATAGAAAATACGATTCGAACTGTCACCTGGTTGACAAGGGAAGTGAGAACAATGACTTTGACCATTGAGCCATCAAGAAAGGTATAACATTATACGGGAAGAGATGTTGTGACCGTGGTGTTTAATTGCATATACGATCAATTTTTCCAACCTTCATTTCAAAATTAATTAACGAAATATGTTTTCCCTTGGTCCCAGGAAGTATTGCTGACAAAAAAAAAAAAAAAAAAAAAAACTCTCTAACCCCTTTTTTCCTAATTTTCTTATTTTCTATATCTACTTGGGGAATTCGCAAAGTAGATTGGCTGGTTCGTTCTCTTACACGGAATTTTAGACTTTCGACGCAGCGAGTAGAAGGTCTATAGTCTGATAAGTACCTGGCATTTAATGGCCTTTTTCCTGACTGAAATATGAAAAATGTACTTACTTTACTGTTTTATTATTTTACGATATGCAGTACAGGGCATGTGACTGAACTCAAGATGCACTTCACTCAGAATAACGACCGCAAATTGTATGGTCTATTAAGTATTAATTTGCTAAAATTTGCAATAATTGTAATTTATTTCATTTTATCATTTCACCAAATTTACTTCAGCTGTGTCTGTTATGCTTCTATCACACTCACATACACAAACACACACACACACACACACGAACACACACACACACACATATATATATATATATATATATATATATATATATATATATATATATATATATATATGTGTATGTATGTATGTGTATGTGTGTGTATAAACATATATGTATTCATGTACATATAGATTTACAGTGCACATAACATGTACTCACTGTACTGTTTTATTATTTTACAATATGTAGTACAGGTCACGTAACTGAACTCAAGAAGCACTTCACTCTGAACAACGACCACGAATTGTATTGTCTATTTAATATTAATTTGCTAAAATTTACAATAATTGTAATAAATTGTATTTTATCATGTCACCAAAATTACTTCAGCTGTGTCTGTTACGCATCTATCACATTGTCTCACATACACACACACATATATGATATATATATATATATAATATATATATAATATATATAATATATATTATATATATACATCGAGCTACAATGTCCTTAATATCTAATTCGCTTACCTCGGATTTAATATATTTTCATATATGGTTAACCGAAGGGTAATTTTTTACACGATAATAGATTTACCTATCTCCCAGGCGCGAACCTAAGAAGCCATTCAAATCCAGGACGTCAGTGGAAGCTTTTACCTACCCCACCATCACGGTGGTGGGTAGGTAAAGCTTCCACTGACGTCCTGGATTTGAATGGCTTCTTAGGTTCGCGCTGGAACCAGGTAAATCTGTTATCGTGTAAAAAACACCCTTCGGTTAAGCATATATGAAAAATATATTAATTCCGAGGTAGAGCGAATTAGATATTAAAGGACTTGTAGCTCGATGTATGTATATGAATCACGATAATGTGATATGTCACACTCACACACCACACACATATATATATATATATATATATATATATATATATATATATATATATATATATGTGTGTGTGTGTGTGTGTGTGTGTGTGTGTAAGCATATTTGTATTTATGTATATATAGATTTAAAGTGCACATAAAAACAGTACATACAACATGGCTGTCATGAAACGTGTTCCTGACCTATAATCTATCTACAGTTAATTTGCATTCCACAATTAGGGGTTCTTTAATGCGGTCATAAAATAATACTTATCCCTCTCATGGGCTGTCCAGAAGAGAGATACCGTTCCGGGACGCATATTTCCCATTCCAGGTACAAGGCCATCTGCCATCACCTGAGGGGTCAATAACTGTTTTTGATTCATTTTTATTTTTTTTTACATATCGCATTGTATCATTTATTTTCATCAGTGAATCTGGGTTAGAAGTTGGACACTTTTAAAATTCCGTTAGATGACCAGAAACTAGATCAAACTATTTCTACCTTTTGATCAGAGCAGTTAATTGTACGGTTTCGATTCGTCAGATTTGAGTTCTTTCGCTCATTTTAAGTCTTCACGGTTATATTCGTAGAATGACTGTCAAGCTGTTTATCGTACCCCATCTACACGATATCCAAACTTAGGTCAAGGTTTTATGAATCAAATCTGGGAAAAGTGGCAATGTCTAAGAGGAACCACATGTTCG
>NC_061110.1:108760789-108770789 GCF_015104395.2 Macrobrachium nipponense
TTCGGTGGGGGCCATGGAGGTTCAATTGGTGGAGGCCATGGGAGGCCATATGGTAAATAAACACAAGATAAACCGAGGCTATGATTGCTACGACGTCTTCCTTTGTGATAAATGAATAACACTACATTTTCTTTAATTTATGTAAATAAGGGAAAACTTTTGACTATTTTCTTTTATCATTGGTTAAAATAAGAGTTATTTTTTCATAAGTTTGCATACTGTGGATTAGGAGCCCATATTCAGAATGTAAAAATACTCTTACTGTTAATTCACCAATTAAAATACAAATATAACAGTTAGTAAACTCTTGCATTTCCACTGCAACCCCCTTTATATATGGTTAACAGCTAACTTTATATATCTATATTTTATCTGTCTATCTATCTAGCTATCTATCTGTATCTAATAAAAGGAGCCCATAAAAACGCCAAAATATAACAAGTAAGTATCTTAACCATAAACTTGAAAAAGTGATTCATAAAGGAAACGTAATTCTCTACCCACCCCCTCAAGACAAGACTAGAGAGACACCCAACAATAAAATAAAAATACCACTCCTGGACAGGGTGAAGACGGTGACACAGACTCTCGGAAAAGTTAACACTTTTGCCTTTACCTACCCAAATACCCTAGCCGAATTAACGTCCAACAAAAGCCAATCCCTAAAGACACAGACATATACAAAATCCCATGCCAAGACTGTGACCAATCTTACATCGGTTTTACATGAAAATCACTTCCCCCACAGATTAATATAACAACAGTGCTCAACTATTCTTAATCATAACCACAGAATGAACTCGAATTTGTCCCTTATAATTTATAGCAGCAAATGTCGGTACAAGAGCCAGATGACAGAGTTGGTCTTGATTAAACAAAGACAGGTAATAAACATCTCAAGGGACGCCTGGGATTCAGATATCATAGATAAAATTCTTCCTTCAACAAACGCTTAAGAAGATTAAATATAAATTATCAACGGGGTGACCTTGTTAAGTGGCTACTTGTGGCTGGATCTCTTGATTAAATGCCGCCTTTTCTGTAACTTTTCTCATTCATTACCTACCTGAAGAGAGAGACACCAGTCTCTGAAATATAGTGCTTACTTTCTATATTTTAGCATTTTTATAGGCTCCTTTTATTAGATGGAATTCTGTTGTAACGGAACATTTTTAACAATCATCAATATATATATATATATATATAATATATATATATATATATATATATATATATATATATATATATATATATATATATGTGTGTGTGTGTGTGTGTGTGTGTGTGTGTGTGTGTGTACTTATATAATATTAAAAAAAAAAGGCCGCAACATTTTCGTTTCATATCCAATTCACTATACCTCTGAATTAACCAATGTGATAAGTGATAAATGCTTCATGAACTGTGGGATTCGAACTATCACCTAGTTGACAAAGAGAGAAATCACAGTGACTATAACCCCTGAGCCATCAAGACAGGTATAAGTTTCATATATACTGAATCTGCTATACAAATGACTGTCGAATTCAGGTTTTTATGCTTAGAAAAGATATCAACCCACCTCCACCATTATCAGTGAATTGGTAAGTTTGCATCACTGGGCTAATTATGAATTTTGGTTGCACACATACAGTATCTGTATCTGTATATATATATATATATATATATATATATATATATATATATATATATATATATATATATATATATATATAATATATATATATATATATATATATATATATATAATATACGTGTTTGTGTATTACGAACGAAAGTCATTGCGCATCCAAAGTGATCAAATAACCAAATATATCTATAAAGTATTAAATGTCTTGGCAAATGTTTAAAAGAATAGGTGATGTGCTTTAGAGAGAGAGAGAGAGAGAGAGAGAGGAGAGAGAGAGAGAGAGAGAGAGAGAGAGAGAGAGAGAGAGAGAGAGAATGTGTAGTTTTGATTTCTGATTGACTTAAGTATCATTTCCAAAGCATACTTGGGATCTATATCATATAATAAATGCTTTCCTAAAAGGAGGGCTAAAATTAATCAAAGATAAGAACACATGAAATGCCAGTCAATGACATAAGTAATCACTTCATGGCGGTTAAACAGGAAATTAAAATAACATTTAAATAAATGAACGAAAAATGCAAGATTAAATATATTAATTCATTATTTTGTTAGGGTACATAGCGTTTCTCAAAATAATTACCTTTTAAAATACTCTTTTTAATCTTTCTTTTATTTTTTTTAAGGAAAACTGATTTGGCTCCTAGTTACATGATACAGAACTTAAAGCCATGAAACACCGAAGTAATTATGCGTAAGATGAATCATGAATGACTGTCTCAAGTTGCTTCACGGAGTTGGTGACCTTATTACAGAAAACTGGAAACAAGAAACAGAAGAAATCGACACATGACGATTAAGATATACGACAGAAATGAATTTGCAAGATAATGTCTTATTTCGCCCACGAGACACTTAAAGAAAGAGAGAGAGAGAGAGAGAGAGAGAGAGAGAGAGAGAGAGAGAGAGAGAGAGAGAGAAATGAAAGGAAAAATGAGTAAGGATGTATGACTCAGCAATGACTTTCAACGTAATACTGGATGAATTTTAAACTGGAAAGGTTTTCTGATTCGTGTAGTATTTCATAAATTCATATGCACACCTATCTATCTATCTGTCTATCAAACAATGTTTACTTAAATACATAAATCGATAACAAAAATTGCTCAATTATCTAACTATTTTGCCCTTCATATTAAAATAGGTACAACATTTTGCAATTATGTTTATATATCAAGAGAGCTCGATAATACCCTAAGTAGGTTTCAGAAACAGTATGAATTAGAGGAAACCATTTAAAATCTGTTTAATCTGGAAATTAAAGTATGTTCTGTCTTATGGTTTATTTTAAGTTAAATTTTCGTAAAAAAAAATTTAATATGATATTTCATCTTTCTCTCATTCAGAACAATAATATCTTGAGATGGATTACCTTCATATTATCTTGAATTCATTATTGTTGCCATTTCTAACTTTACTGAAGCTAATAAAGATACTCCAGATAGTATAAAGAATTCCTTTGTGCACTTTTTGATAATAATGATAATTTTGTTTCTATATTATTTCGAAATTAACCCTTGCTCCCGTTTTCTTCTTTCCTCCAGGGCTGGGACTCGGTCTTCTTTTTTTCTCCATCTTTTCTTACTTTTTTTGCAGGTCTGGTGTATATGAGGTCACCCAGTTGCCCGTTCCGTTAAACCCTTTAGAAAAAAAAATTAAATTCTAGTGCCAATATTTTAAATGGGGCGCAAAACATCTTTGCAATTCACTCTTAACAATGGCATCAGCATTAAAAATAATTCTATATTCTTTCATTTCGATAGTTTTTGTTTTATCGGATGTTAACGAATGCCAAACGAGTTTTGCAAGGTATTTATCACGTATCTTAAAAGGATTATTTTAATCAATAGCCTGAAAAAATCTTGTAGTTTTTAGTGAATAATATCAACTTCGGTACTATTTCACGGGCAAATTATTTTCTAAAAGCGAAGAAACCAATAAGACTTGATATAGCTCCAGCAATCTATGGAAATTAATACCACACACCATAAAAATGTTTAAGAACGACCATGACAGAATTCTTATCTGTAGATTTTGCAAAATAATGAAATCAAGTACCAGAGTGAACGGGAAAAAAATTGGATGTATGTGATGGATTCATGAATGTTAATGAAATGAAATTAACCTCCATAATAAGTACAAATTTGTATCAACTCAAATATCAATGTTACAGATTGGCTGTTGTTTTAGATTAGTTTAAGCTGACCTTATGCTAGCACAGGCTCTTGCTCACAGAACAGCCCGTAAGCGAATAGTAGCATATAAGCTTCCGGTTCGCGACTCGGTCTAGTCCTTGGCTGATGTTGGGTATGGAGGTAGGTCATAGATTGAGGCTCCGTTATCGTTAGTCATGGAGTGCGTGCAGGTGGACATATCAGAGGGGGAATTGGCACTGGAGGCGTTAATGGAGGCCATGGTATCACTGGAGGGGGAATTGGACGTGGTAGAATTCATGGTACATCACCGTCTCTGCTGTAGGTGGCTTCATAGACTCTTTAACTCTTAATAAAGGCCGTGTCCTTCGCGAGCTTCTGTTGTATGGACTCATGGGATTCATGTCGGCATCTTTATAAAGGTTGTTCTTGGATTCACAAAGGTTCTGATGTAGGGGTTCATAGGATTAATGGAGGTTTAATTGAAGGCAGTCATTGGAATCTACAAAGGTTCTGTTGCAGAGACTAGTGGGATTCACAGGGGCTTCATTGAAAGGGGTCAAGGGATTCACGGAGACTTCACTGAAAGGGGTCAAGAGATTCACGGAGACTTCACTGAAAGGGGTCAAGAGATTCACGGAGACTTCACTGAAAGGGGTCAAGGGATTCATGGAGAGTTCACTGAAAGGGGTCAAGGGATTCACGGGGTCTTCACTGAAAGGGGTCAAGGGATTCGCGGAGACTTCACTGAAAGGGGTCAAGGGATTCACGGAGACTTCACTGAAAGGGGTCACGGGATTCATGAAGGCTCTGTTGTAGTTATTCACAGGATTCATGCAGGCTCCGATTAAGGGGGACGTGGAATCCATAGAGGTATTGTTGAAGGGACCCGTAGGATTCACGGAGACTTCAAGGGATTCACGGTCTTATTGTAGGCAGTCATGGGATTTATGGGGGCTCCAATGAAGAGTGTCATGGAATCCAGAGAGGTTCTGTTCCAGGGACTTGTCGGTTTCACGGAGGCTCCATCGTAAGAGATAAAGGGATTCATGAATGTTTTCTTGTAAGGACTTGCGGGATTCACGGACCCTCTAATGAAAGGGGTTATGGGATCTACAAAGGTCTGGTTACAGGGACTCGTGAGGTTCACGGAGGTCCTGTTATAACCATTCATGTCATTTACGAAGTATCTTTAATTATAATTAACCAACTGTTTTGAAGATGTACAATGAAGACTTGAAGATTATTTCTTGCTGTTAAAACAACGCTATCTAAAAACATTTTATTTTGTTACAACACAAGCAAGTAACTTAATTCACCATCAGCCAATATCCGGTGCCAGTATTAGTAAAAAGAGTTATGTTATTTATTATACTTGAGTCACTTCTGGTAATTATCAATTAAAATAAATAAACAACGTTTATCACTCCTATTGCAAACAAACAAAATATAACAAAAACATTCTAAAAGTTCAAACAAAAGAATCATAAAACAGGTATCAAACGAAACTCTAATGTCCCTTCCATTCTCTACAGAAATGCAAAAACTGGCGAAGAATGTAGCTGGGAGGCAAACAATAAAAAAGTGAAGGCAAAATAAAAGTAAAAAACAAAAATGGAAAAAAAATAGCTTGAAGAAGGTCTTCTGACTTCTCGAGAATCCACTTTGGTATTGTTTGGCTTCAGCTCCGGACAAAAACTTGAACCCTGACAAGAGGACTTGAGGTCATGCACCTCCGTCATCAGGGCAAACGGGTTAAATGAGACTATTATTTTACAGAGAACGCACACAACGCAACTTTCGGTCATAGTTGGCTTTAAAATTAAAGGAGAAAATTAAACACTGAAATAATCAGAGAATTTTTTTATAGTAGGCTCAGGTGTTATCCTAATTGTGGGGTAGTTTCTGCGTTTTGCATTCACTAGCTTTGGTGAATGTGGTGCAAATGTTGTAGAATGTCTCTCAAAAAGCGCTAAACTACATAATTCATCCCTCCTCCCTCCCACCCGCCCCACCCTAACCCACACTTAAACATTCTAGACCCTCACTCTAATCTGATCCTTCTGCATGCTAATCAGCTGTGCTTGGACTTTTAGATTTCGTTACACTATATAAATAACTTTTTAAGAGCCCTTCTAGTTAAACACAGAAGCAAATAAAGAAAAAAAATAACTCGCATAATGGATGTACAAATCGTTGAGAAAACATTTTTTTTCTTTAAAATCAATATAATTTATTTTTGTACCGACGCGTCATAACATAAAAGCCATGAGACGAATCATCTCGTCTTTCTGAGCAAGTTCATGATGAAGGAAGTTACCGAGTAAAGTTTTAATGGATATCAGTGAAGATTAGGCGAGTTTTCATGACGAAAAAGCCGTCGCATCTTCACCGGTACCGTTCAGCAATTAATTGACAGGAGGGAGTCACCCATTAAATGTTATCACCGAGTTTCATCGAAAGCAAGTAATGAGTTTTCATGTAATCCTTATAAAAGACAGGCATGAAGACAAGCAGGTGGACAAATGAGCAAAATGTAAAGTTTATAAAGGAGAAAAGAGGTTCATAAAGAATCATAGAAACATTTTATTTTGCTTACAATTGTAATTTTATGCAAGGTGCTCCATGGAAAAACTTCTAACCCTAAAAGGTTAATATATTAATTACCTTTTATCAAAGTATTTAGAATGAAAGACATTCGTTAAATTTTCATTGAATTCCTAACTTATGCAATAATAAGGCCTCTTTATATTTCTATTAACACGCAAGTTCTTAACGTTCATGCCAAGTCATTCAGTTTTATATTTATGAAAAAAATATACATTGCTTCAAGATTACGCGTATTAATATTCCTCTGTCAACTATGAAATATTGGTTTTCAAATTGTAATTCATAATCACAAATTGTTAACAGGTTAGTGTGATAATTCTTTCTTATACAGACCGTAGATAATGACGACCCTTCATTGCATAGCAAAACCTAATTATTAAAAAAAATTGCATATAATTGCGATGGAGTTTACATATAAATGAACGGTGTTATGTACAGTATATAATATCTCAGAAATATCTAATGTTCCTGAACCATACCTCAGTGTATACTCCAAAATTAGCGCCACAAAGAAAGATTATTTTGTCTACGAAAAGACAAATACTTATTTTCACAGTTCATACAGAGTGAAGCATAAGGATAAGACCAAGTATAAGTATGAAAAGTTTCAAGCCGAGAAGAGAAGGTTTGTATGGATAGGGGCAACTGGAAATTTTGGAGAGAATTGCAAATAACTGTGATTGAAATATCGAAAAAAAAGAGACATAACATTGTAAAATATAAGTTATATCGCAATGCAATATTGATCTTCTCAACATTTGTTTGAATGTGGGAACACAAAAGGTAGGAAGCAAATAGGAAGAAAATGACTACGATGTTATTATAGCAAGCTCGTATGAACTTTTGTATAAACTTCATCAAAATAATATACGCAAATAGCTAGTTAAAAAATATTAATACTTTCAAAATCTTGTAGATTTAATATTTGTTCGTTAAGACAAAAAAGGTATTAGAAATAATTCTTAGGTAATAACAGTTATAATTTATCAGCAAAGACCGAGTGCCTCCAATATAAACCCGACTATGATGCATTTTCACCATTAAACATTTGTGCCCTTGATCTCTGGCCTAATAAACATTCATATTTTAAAGCTAATCAATAGGGAAATGCTGTCATAATTTGTGAATAGAGAACAGATACCACTACTTGCAAGAACTGAAGCTAACCTAAATCAGTGGCATTGACCTTCGGCCTTTACTGATGGTAAGTATAAATACTCTTTCAAGTTTTTATCAAGAAACTTGAACTAGAAATTCTGTGACCTTAATATTTCACTTTCAAAGGTAAAACTAAGTGAACTTTGTTATTGAACTTTCGCAGTAATTGTCTTCATGAAATTAATACGACAAATATCTAGTAGGTTACGAATCATTCAATCCTCTCTTAATCTAAGGTATTATTCTATGGCTTTTCAACCTGGAGTAGTCTTCTGCCAAAATTCAAAAACATCAATACGCACGAATGAATGTTTCATTAAAATTCCTCAAAATTCACTCATTAGCTTTCACGTAATCCTCCTGATACGAAAGACAGAGTGCCAGAAAATAAGAAAAAAAAAAACATGTACAAATTTCAGCTATACTAAAATATTTGTAGCTCCAGAAAGGTGGACAGCAAGAAGAGTTTATTGCAAAACATCTCAGAGGTTGAAATAAAAAGCAAGGACCGCTGAGTTATGTAAGGACCAGCTCCAAATTCACTAAAAAAACTTGCCATGAAAAAAACATAATTATGATACAGCGTCCACAGTAAAAAATCTTAGCCATATATAACTTAGCGTCGATAACATGGCCACAATGCTTATTATGGTGTGTTATATAGTTACCTTAAAAAGCATAAATAAAAATCTAATAATAGATTATTTTACTCTAGTTTAAAATTTAGCTATTTCTAATGTTATAGTCATCTTTTATCCTTAAAGTACTAAGGAAGAATAGATTGGCCTTCATAGTAGAATGGCCTTTCATCAGGTTTTATGAAAATAAAAAAAAATAATATTTATTCAAGCAAAAAAAATCCTTTTTAGCAAACTACAAACTATAAATTAGGCTGAAAAAAAAAACGCATCAAATAGATTCACCAACAAAAACTAACGAACAGAATGAGATAGTCGCTCTTTTTCTCTACCCTTGGTCCTAATACCTATGATTCAAATTTGGAAGAAAAACATCAACAACAAACTTTTTTTATCAATTATCCTTAACTATAAGAGGCAGCATTATAAAACCTTTGCCTCATTCTGTCTGTAAGCTCTAAAATGGTAAGTCAGTAGCTTTTCGAATGTGTTCTGATAAAAGGTAGTCTTTAAAAACAAAGAGAATCATTAGGCTTAGTAGATGTCTCATGGGTATTTTACTTGAACTGACTAATAAGAATTGCTAAAGCTATGGAAACTTAACTGAAGCACATTGTACCTTTATTTGCTGTGAATTTAAATGTTAATAGAATTAATCAACTGGATCATTTTAGTTATATTCTTAAAAGAAATTATTCCTACTTTTTTAATGGCAGTATAATTCAAAAAAGTGAAAATTATATATGAACTGAAATTTACCAGAAAGAATATTTTTCAGGACTAGATTTTAACAGTCATCTCCATTACAGGCATTTCGTCTTATACTAAGCTTCACCACAGTGGTCTTGCTAGTGAGGGCTGAAGAACATAACGTACATGATGGCATAAAAGAACTCGAGGTTCCAGAACGGTCTAGTGCAGCAGATGAACAGAGTGGATCTGTTGTCACTGATGGTGACCTACAAGAACCTGATGGCTTCAACGAACACGACAGTTCAGTTGTAAAAAGTACTGACGTAGAGAGCACTGGTGGCTTGGAGGTATCTGATCACTCTGCTGTAGTTGGCAGTGACCTAAGGGGGCTTGGCAGTTTAGAACCTGGTAGTTCTGTTCTTGGTGGTGACCTTATGCATGGTTTGGAGCATGGTGACTTAAGAAGACCTGATGGTATCGAGCGTGGCGAGTCTATTGCAGTAGATGGGGATCTCAGTGAACCTCGAGTTCCCAGTCATGGCGACTCTACTGTAGTAGCTGGTTACCCAACAGAACTTAGAGGTGTAGGCCGTGGGAGTTCTGTTGCAGTGGGTGGGGCTCACAGGAGTCACAGTAGAGGGCTGAGCAGTTATAAAACTATAAGTAGTGGCTATCGAGGATTTGCTTTGCGAGGACAGAGTGGAGCCTTTGGAATAAATACCGGACCTCCAAGATATGTTGGCTCCAGAAAACATGTGGCCATTATTCCCGGCAGAGTAATCGTGGTTGGACATGCCAACCCTGCTCTTTTAAATCAAAAAGGACCTAAATCCTATGGAGGATACGGATCATACGGAAGGCCCAGGCCTTATGGGGGATATAATTACTACAGACTACCCAGTTACACAGGATCCTATACTACTGGAAGGAAAGTAGTGTACCCCTCGTATAAAATCCCATACAGAGGCCATTATAGCTATGGTGGCCGGTATAACTATGGTAGCCTTCACGGCATCCGTTATAGTTATGGTAACCGATATGGTCATGGTGGTGGCGGTCATGGTTATGGTAGGTATGGGTATGGTGGTCGTTATGGGAAATAGAAGTATTCGACCTTG
>NC_061110.1:108773289-108775789 GCF_015104395.2 Macrobrachium nipponense
CAAGATCATTTACGAGCCACGTATTTAGTATCAAAAGCAGGCACAAGCGACTAATAAGCAGGAGTTTGGCCATCGGGTGATCTATGTTAAACCGACAGTTCCCTGCAGTCTCTTTGATTGATTGATTGATTACCAAAGAGCTGTCACTACTTAGCGGCATGGGTTCATTTCGAGTAGTGTAGAACGTCTGGCCCGTTGACAACTACATGCATTTATACGCTGAAGTAATAGACCACCATGCTATAATCTGATAATTCTTCATATTCGGAACTGAGGGTCTCTCGATGTAAGAGCAAAGTTCTCTTTATATTTGTGTCATTTCGACTTCAAAAATACGCTTGATTTAAGATGTTTCTCACCCTTGTCTACATATTCACAAAGCAAATTCGTCATCGATTATCATATTTTTCACCTTGTGCTTTTATCTCTTGGCTATCATATGTGGGCCCATCATATGTAAGCCAGAAAGAGCATTTGGTACTGATGCTACAAGTTTTCTGAAATGAACTAATTTCAGTGGGTCTCATTATTTACCGAAACGACCGAAAAGACCGAAACGTCCCTAGATGTGTTTGCTTTATAATTGTAAACTTGTTTAATTACTGTGTATTAACAGAAAAACAATTTTTGTCTGGCCCAGATCTTTAGTTAATTTATTGCCCACCTAATTGTTAACTGTTTCGATAAATAAATAAATAAATATACAAATAAATAAATAAATAAATAAATAAATAAATAAATAAATAAATAAATAATGCAGTGTCTGAATCCGAACTCGGCAATTCAGCCTTATATTGTTGTCGAATATTTAGGAACTTTTCCTACATCTAGTCGGCCAGCACATGGGAATTCGAAGGACTGTGGTGTTGAGTACGTGCGAACTCCAGGGACTGTCTTAGAACACATTGGAGAAGCAGTTAAAACAGACCAGCCACGTTCAGTATATACCAAACTGATCCTGGAAAACATCCTTCTCAGTGCCCCAACTAACATGTAACAAATACACAATGTGAAGTACCGAACGTAAAAGAGAGAGCTGCCTGGTCATTCTAATAACTTTGTTGATCAGATTCAGCAAATAGATAATTTAGTGCACTCACATGCCTTTGTACAGTGAGTGATACACGTGACAAATAAATTCCTTCTATGATAATATACATCTAACAACAAATTGCAGACACCAAACGTGCTCAGTCGTTATAGACAGAACCCTCAATGTATGAGAACTTTTTGTCACAACAACAGTGTATAAATATCCAGCCGTCGAGCGTGTCAGTACTAAAGAACATCCAATTTGGAGATTATGACATGTGCCTGTCCCACCTGTCCACCCTCTTATCTGATGAGTTAATAATTAGGTGGGCAATGAATCTAAATATTTGGGCCAGACAAATATTGTTTTATCTGTTAATACACAGTATCTGAACAAGTTTATAATTATAAAACAAACATATCTAGGGTCGTTTCGGTTGTTTCGTGAGCCGTTTCTGTCTTTTCGGACGTTACGGTAAATATTGATACCGCTTTCAGTAGTTTTCAAAATGAGACAGAGTAGACAAACCATCTATCAAATGGTTTATCTACTCTGGCGTATTTTGATTACATGGATTTGTTTGAATTCTGAAAAAAAAAATCCTTTTGCCATGTTTAAAAATGTGTACAGGAACTTTGAATAAACAGAAATAGCACCTTAAAACATAATAACAGCGAAATTTGTATTACAAAATTATTCACGTTTCATTTTTATGTCGACTGTGCAAAAAGTAGCACCTGTATAACTATTTATAATCTCTCTCTCTCTCTCTCTCTCTCTCTCTCTCTCTCTCTCTCTCTCTCTCGCTCTCTCTCTCACTCTCTCTCTCTCTCTCTATCCTCTCTATATATTATATATATATATATGTATATATATATATATATATATATAGATATATATATATATATATATATATCTGTACTGAAGTTTTAAAATAGTAAAAAAAAAAGGAAGTTAATGTAAACTAAAGGGTATAACAAATATGTATTGAAGTTATTCAAAACAGTCAATTTCTTTCAGTATAAACCACTAATTACTGAAAATATATGTTAGTTGTGCTTATAATCTCATTATACATAAAGTACATTTATTACCTGTTTTCTTGTCACATAAGGTTACACCATGATCACCCGTTATGTTTGGATTCGCTCTTTGCCCATCGATGTAGTAAAACACTGCATTCCAGTCATCTCAAAAATGTCCAGTCATTCATCACCAAATATCTCCAACACCAGTCACATTGTATATCTATGTTCTTGTAATCCACCTATAGCATATCCCATTAAACCTAAAATTTCTCATACAACAGTTTCATATATTACGTGATCCTCATACACATTCCTATGTTTAATATGGAAATTTCCCTCTCCAGTCATGAATATTCAGCCCTTTTACTCTGGCTCCTTAAGTGCCATGTCATCCAGCTTTTCCTTAAAACATCTGTTATCATAAATATTTTTCTTCCGA
>NC_061110.1:108785789-108788289 GCF_015104395.2 Macrobrachium nipponense
TTAACTTACTCTGGAAGAAAAATAAAGGCTTGGTCACCAGTTTGTGAACTGATTTTTAATTCCTGCATATGAGTTGATTCATAATTTTATTATAAAAATATACATTTATTTACTGAGTTTCCATAAAAGCTTATAACTTTTACATCTATATTTAGGAGTAAAATCGATTAGTATCACATTACCAGTAAAAAAATATATAGGGATAAAAAGAAGATGAAAAATAATAATAAAAAAACTGACGGGCAAACATAAATAAAAGAATAGCACGTTAGAAATAATTAAAACTGTTACCTCTCCTAAACTTAAGATAGCTGTTATTTATAAAGGTGTCACAAAGACTTTCACTTTCTTTTAACAAATGGAATGAGAGACCTTGGGTGCTGGTCCACGTGACAGCAGATGACAGTCTATGAAATTTGTGACAAGTCGGATGTCTTGAAAGCCGATCGCATTTAAGCTCCTATCTTGCTTATGACGTGCCAGTGAATTTGTATTGTAGTCTCTAATATGAGGTGAGAAGCATCAGCTTCGGCTAATCACGAATAGCCTAAATGACATCGGCTAGGATAGTTCCCATCAGCACCTATCAGAAATGGTGATTCTAATTCGTGAAGTCTGGCCAGTAAATGTGACAGCAGAGGTTCAATAAAGAATTAATGTTTATGCAAGGCAGGATATATATATATATATATATATATATATATATATATATATATATATATATATATATATATATATATAAAATTCCAAAGAGAGCGGAATCTTAATTACCATTATCTATAAATGCTGGTGAAATTCAGACAGCAAAATATATGACGTAAATGATGAAATGATAATAAGAAGCCTTACAAAACATACATAATTTTTTGTTAAGATTGAAACGGTAAGCTTCAAATGTTGCAGAAAAAATATTATTACAATCAAAAGTAGAGCGTACCATTGCTCAATGCCTAGAATCGTTAAATCGCATATTAACCACTGGTGCACAGTAACTTATGGAATGGGAGACTGGCACTCAATCTGCTGCTCAGTAAAGTTTTAGATTTGCTAATTTTAAAACTCCCATCCATCTATTATACTGCAAACCGATTAATTTAAGTTTCTGATAAATCCATATTAAAGATAAGCAAAAAAAAAAAAAAAAACCGACCAAGAACACTACCCTGTGGAACGCCAGGTATGGTAAATCTTTGTTCTTGAAAACCATCACCAACAGCAGTCTCTGCTGTTAGTCATTTACTAAAACTGCTTGAATCAAGTGTATAGCTTAGCAGCCAAGATCTACAAATCTATGTATGAGTCTCATTCCTGAACAAGAAAAAGACTGCTCAACGTCAGGAGTCATACTTGTCTATTGTCGAAGGTGTCATAGTTATGACTGGTTGAATAAGAAAGACATTACAAGGGTTTCATTGTTTCCTATAACAATACTGGCTTTCAGAAAGCATGTTTATAGACTTGAGAGCTTCAAAATAAATTTCTAAACAAAGTTTAGATAGTACTGGTACGACTGATATTGGATTAGGATTATGTTAAACGAGATTTACACTACCTGGAATAATATCGCTTTTTATTTTAGTTTTACCCTAATGGATCATCCTAAAATTAAACTGGCAATGAACATTTTGATATCCTTTTTACCTACTGTCTAAGGTTACCACGAGTTTTGTAATAATCATTGAGGATCATTTACTAAAAGCTGTTTCAACAAAGGCCTACTTATACAGATTCCCAACATTAGCTAATGAACGAGTGACGGCGGAGGCATTAGATAAAAAAATGCAGGATTTTATTTTGGTACAACAAAGATAATATTAAGTTATTTTCTGCAGATCTGGTTTCAGATCACTTTTGCAACTGCTTTGTTAATACTGTAACCCCTCTTCTTTTACAGCGACCGTATGCTGGGGATACATTACAGTATATACGTCTGTATGAAATGGAATGTGCTTTGAATTCCATTCATAGTAAATCAAAAGTAAGATTCCGAAAGTTAGAGAAGGCCGGGAAAACTATCCCACAAATGGTACGAAGGAGAAATAGACTTTCCGCAAAACAATTATCATATTATTTCTCGTCCTTGAAATTCCCTAAATTCAGAAACGAATTTCATAAAATTTCTTTTAAACTTATGTATTCATAACAAATATATTCTGAATTAATTAAAATTCTCAAGATATATGACGGAATAGTGTTATCCCTATCTCATAACAATAAGCGTAGTGTGTCGTTCCCCAAGTAAACAATGAGGTACGAGTAATTCTTATTTTGGGCAAGAGATAGATGAGTGTCAAACACTTCCTTTTCCCCTTCCAGATGTGTGTGGTGGTGGGGGGGAGGGAGTTGGGAATCAAACTTCTGTGCAGCTGGAAGAGCTTTGAAAACATTTCTTAAGAAATCCCCTGCAGTGAGTTAAAAATATTTCCTTGTAATTATCTCCACGGGGAGTTTCAATGATACAAAAAAGAAAGAAAAAGAAAAAGTCTCCTGCTGACCTATA
>NC_061110.1:108793289-108826523 GCF_015104395.2 Macrobrachium nipponense
AGAGTACCTGATACAAGCCGAGGTCAACAAACACACATTAGGAATTTAACCTACTGTACCCGTCCACCTGTTCAAGTGAACTTGCCAAATTATGATACACTTACCGGGTAGATAAGAATGTTACGACTATCATGGCATAGCCAATATACTCGTGTAAATAATACACACACACAAACATATATACAGGGTGTCTCAAAAAAATGTACTCACTCTTAGAATTATGAGAAAACCTTTATTTATTGGACATAGAGCTAATGAAATAGCATCGAATGCATGAGACAAATGTATTTGAAGAATCATGTTTGCGAATGTTCAAATTGATGACCATGTATTCGATGCTATTTTCATTTCGCTCTATGTCCATAAATAAAGGTTTTTCTCATAATTCTAAGAGTGAGTACATTTTTTTGAGACACCCTGTATATATATATATATATATATATATATATATATATATAATATATATATATATATATATATATATATATATATATACATATATATATATATATATATATATATATATATTATATATATGTATATATATATATATATATATATATATATATATATATATATATATATATATATATATATATATATATATATATATATATATATATATATATATATATATATATATATATCAGGAAAATCGTAGATAAAACATTCAGGAGTCCCAGGAAGACAGCAGTCTAAGAAGCATGCTTTATTTATATGTGAAACGTTTCATGCTGCGTCAGCACATCATCAGTCTGCAATAATTAAAATTTACTGATAAATTACAAGTTAAAAGTTCAAATTATTACCAATAAAAATCAGCTAAAAATAATGTAAAACTTTAAATAAAAACAAAACATGAATAAGTGAGAAAGGCTACCTATTCAAGGTAAGGAAAAGAGTCAAGTGACCACAACAGTTCAGCATGCCCAGACAACACTTAGGCCAGAGAGAGAGGAGACGAAGAAACATTAGAGTTTAAGCCTGGAGAGAGGTGCTTGATAAATAAAGACTCAAGGGTCGTTTAGTAGGCTGTTTGTTTAGTAGTGCCTATTATTGAAAAATGCTTTTTTTTCACATTGATTTTCCATTTGGATGCATGAGTCCTTATATTTGAAAATTCGGGATTGGATATTCTTGACCCTCCTGTCCCGTAACTAAGACCTAGATGGCTATAATAACAAATCTGCAACAGCCTTCGAGAGGATCCAACGTAAACTACCAAGGCATCTTGGGCATTGAAATTTATATATTATGTTGGATCTCATGAAATCCTGAAGCTTGTCCTTATAACTAAAGAAACCTCCAATTTTCTGAGGGTTCATAGGAATGAGGTTTAATTTAAAAAATCTTAGTTCGTTTTCAATAATTTGTTTAACCTTGAAACGTAAATTGTCGGAGTGAATAAAGGGAATTGGTGCATACAAAGTTAATTTTGGAACATTAAAGTTCAATGTAGGTTTGGAAACAAACCTTGCTAACATTTTGTTGATAATACTAAAAACTAAATTTCTTGGGAATGAGTTTTAGTAAAATACTCAAGTAAATATTCAATTTCATTATGAAAGGAGGCCCAATCTGAGGTATATCTAAGTGCCCTAAAACAAGAAATGGTGATTGCATTTCTTTTAAAATAAATGCAATCACCATTCTTTCATAATGAAATTGAATATTTACTTGAGTATTTCACTAAAAACTCATTCCCAAGAAAATTTAGTTTTTAGTATATCAACAAATGTTAGCAAGGTTTGTTTCCAAACCTACATTGAACTTTAAGGTTCAAAATTCCTTAACTTTGTATGCACCAATTCCCTTTATTCACTCCGACAATTTACGTTTCAAGGTTAAAACAAATTATTGAAAACGAACTAGGATTTTTGAAATTAAACCTCATTCCTATGAACCCTCAGAAAAATTGGAGGTTCCTTTAGTATAAGGACAAGCTTCAGGATTCATGAGATCCAACATAATATATAAATTTCAATGCCCAAGATGCCTTGGTAGTTTACGTTAGGATCCCTCTCGAAGGCTGTTGCAGATTCGTTATTATAGCCATCTAGGTCTTAGTTACAGGACAGGGTCAAGAATATCCAATCCCGAATTTCAAATATAAGGACTCATGCATCCAAATACAAAATTAATGTGGAAAAAAAAAGCATTTTTCTAAAATAGGCACTACTAAACAAACAGCCTACTTAACGACCCTTGAGTCTTATTATCAAGCACCTCTCTCCAGGCTTAAACTCTTAATGTTTCTTCGTCTCCTCTCTCTCTGGCCTAAGTGTTGTCTGGGCATGTATGAACTGTTGTGGTCACTTGACTCTTTTCCTTACCTTGAATAGGTAGCCTTCTCACTTATTCATGTTTTGCTTTTATTTAAAGTTTTACATTATTTTTAGCTGAATTTTTATTGGTAATAATTTGTACTTTTAACTTGTAATTTATCAAGTAAATTTTAATTATTGCAGAACGATATGTGTTGAAGCAAACATGAAAACATTTCACATATAAATAAAGCATGCTTCTTAAGCCTGCTGTCTTCCTGGGGACTCCTGAATGTTTTTATATATTATAGCTATAATTTAATTTAAAAAAAAAATCTATATATAATATATATATTTATCTATTATATATATATATTAGATCAAAGAGAGAGAGAGATAAGAGGCATAAAATATATATATATATATATATATAGTAAATAGAGAGAGAGAGAGAGAGAGAGAGAGAGAGAGAAGAGAGAGAGAGAAGATAGAGTGAAGAGAGAGCGAGAGAGAGAGATGGAGAAGAGAGAGGAGAGAGAGAGAGAGAGAGAGAGAGAGAGGAGAGAGAGGTATGTATATTATATATTCTATATCTATATATTATATATATATATATATACTATATATTATATATATATCAACAAAGTATATATATATATACAAATAGATAATATGATACATAATTATATATTATATATATAATTATATTACATATAATATATATATCATAACTCGGTAATATTTAATTACCATAAACATAAAGTATGTATATGTATATTATACACACATATATATATGTGTCTGTGTAAGAATTACCGTTTCAGTTTTATGATATTCATTTACATTAATTGTCCATCAGCATAAAAGTTAGGAGGGCCTATGGGAACAATGATGTTAATTTACAATTATAATTTGATATATGTGAAATTTCATAGATTTTAGCGAGAATGAATACATAAACTTGAACATGCATTTTGTTTTTAAGTTATGCTTGTAAAACTCCAGCATTGCTCCCATAGCCCCTTTTTGATATAAAAATTAGTAAAGTTTTTGTCCATTTTAAACTAGCATCTATGCTGATTGGGAATTTTAAGTTAATAGGTCGCAATTTGAAATACTCTACTCTGTTATCATTAATAAAAAAAATTAACTCGTTCTTAAAAGCTTCTTGTTGATGTAAGGTTTTTTGTTATTCTACTTTACTTACGTAGATTTTGTGAATGAAAATGTCCCTAAATTTGATCAATTTAAACGGCGAAACTCTCTTCAAATGACACTTTTTATCAATGTTAATTAAATTCACTGAGCAACAAAAAACCCAACATTTGCAATTCATTATACCACTTTGATTTCTATTGGCACTGTAACAAGGAATTTCTATACATTGCTTGTAGATTTATCTCAAAGACTAAAAACTGAACATGTTCATATCAGCGCAAACATGCGTTATCTCCCTAATACCACTAAAGCCCCGTAAACGATATGTATCATGATGCGCGCAGTGTTGAACGGATGTGTTGAAAAACGACTTTTTCAACACGAAGCCGCATCACCGACGTGTTGATGGGCCGGAGCCATTTCAGTGATTTCAAATGTCTGCTCAGTGATGCATCATCATTCAGAGTAGCAGGACGTCCGCTCAGCTCCAGCGCCGATGTTCCAAACAAATGGATGCTCCTTCAGTAATTCAATAAAATGTAGGGCGTTGGTCCTTGTCCACTCAAGGGGTTTGGCGGGTGGTGGCGAGTGAGCAGTGTTGCAATACAGTTTGGCCGCTAGTAATTTTATGCATACTGTGTACGGGGCTTTATACTACTGTCGATAATAATATGATATATTAACAACAATGAACGAGAATAACCGTTTCTCTCATGTACCAAGGGAAATATCACGATCAATGTGAATTGATCTTGAGGAATAATGACATATTCAAAACAATACATGTTGCAGTTTTTTTATACTTAATATTTGGTTATGGGGCAACTGTTGTAGGGTACAGGCGAAGCTGTGGAAGTTTCACTGCCTCATTACATCCTGCTATTAAAACGATCGATGATTTTATCTTTAGTCATTGCAAAAGCTTTTCATATTCAAAGCATGAAGGAGACATCAACATTTGTTATTCACAACTATTAAAATTCAAACAAATAGAAATCTCGACACTCAGGCGCACTAGGCATGACCTCGGGGGAAATTAGTAATAAAAAATATTAACAACAGCGAAAACAAACCAATGCCAAGGAAATGGGTCGGTGTGCCAGATGGGACTTTGGCACTTTCTTCTCTCAATTACGCCCTAATTTTGTTGCCAATTTAGAGCTTTTAGTTATTTTTCTTTATACTTTTCGATGTTGTTCAAAATGCGATGATTAAGACTATGAGCAAAGAAGGTAAAGTATAACTTCATTAAAGTTGTAAATTTAAATATATATACTGTATATAATAATATATATATATATATATATATATATATTATATATATATATATATACATACACACACACACACACACACACACATATATATATATATATATATATATATATATATATATATATATATATATACTCACACACACACACACACACACACACACAATCACATATATATATATATATATATATATATATATATATATATATATATATATTCCTATCTATCTATCTATATATATATAATCAATATATATATATTATTTTTATATAAATTCTTTAAAATTCAATCACCCATAATTTTTTAAGCAGATGATTGTCCAAATAAATAGACATTAAAGAATTCGACACGACTGTGACAAATTAAAATTTGACACGAGGTACATGACTCACGTAAAATTCTCTTGACCCAGACCGTAAATGAAGTCTTTGAAAGATTATAATCTAAAAATACCTCTCGTTAATTGACGGCACAGGAAAGAAATCTAACGTTCCTTTCATTTCCTCCGCGAGTGCGAAAAGAATGACCTTGAAGCTACTGGTCTCTTTCCTTTTGAATGGAGGAACTGGGAGAAGGTTTGATCTATAAAAGGCCCAGCGGAAAATATTTTCCTCACATTCGTCGATCACACTCATTCAGAATGGTAGGTCACCTCTCTCTCTCTTTCTGTTTGTTGTGTGCTGCTGTACCTCTTCGCCAAATAATACATGTGTGTGTATATATATATATATATAATATATAATTATCATATATATATATATATAATATATATGATATATTATATATATATATATATATATATATCTGTGTGTGTAACGTGTCTCTGTTCATGTGTATGTTTTGTAACACGTACAGTTTTCCCTTATAGTTGGAGTTTTCATAGAATAAGCAACACAATGAATAGTCTGTGACACTCTTCTTTATTTGCATGGTCAAGGATGAAACTTCTGCTCGGAAAACACTACGAACTTTAGCAGTCACACAATTATACACAAGGCTCATAAGCAGCACCACAACACAGACTCTTTAAGCATTTCGTGCCAATAATTCTTCCATTCCATCTAATCAGCTCATCCTATGGTTTTCTCTCTACATTACATTCTATTCATCCAAATAACAAACTCTTTTCACCAACCCATCGTCCTAAATTCTTTCAACATAGCTCTTTCATTTCTATCATAAAATAAGGAAAAGCAATTATCAATTCCATAGTATTGGGTTGCTGTTTGCAGAATCGATGATATACTCTTCCGTAGAAATTTTCTATGGCTTTGGTTTCTTCATATAAGTTCAGAAATTCTTAGCAGTATGCTTTGAGCATACTTCTGCACTCGCCTGTTTCACTCCGTTTAGCCAATACATTGTTATTCTCTGCAACTAAGTTCCTCCCGGAACTTGTAAATAGTACGTAATTTTCAGCAAAATATCGTTTTCCGTTTCTCCAGTTGGCCAGACCATCTCAAAGCCCTCCTTGTGTCCTCAGCATATGTTTCATCATATACGTTTTTTTATCTTCATTCATTTCATTGGCTCATTCCAACCCGCATTTCATACCGAAGAGTTAGCTAAGCAATACCTTCATGTATTCCGCTTCAGTTTCCAAAGACACTTTGCTCCCATCTTATTGCCTTCTTTTTAACTTTATATCCTCATATTTACTTGCAGTTACCTTCATTATAAACACTGAAAATTTTCCATCACCATTTGGAGTTATTTGTAAATATCACCATTGAAACAACACAATTACATAAGATCAACATAAAACTGCAATCTTAATATTCAAACGTTTACTCCTTTTTGGTTTATGCATGCTTGATTACCTTATCATTCAAAAGTATTTACTGAATGTTACCTTGAAAAGCTTGATTAACTTTTCATTCATAAGTACTTACTGAATGTTACATTGAAATCTCTTTCATCGGCCCCATTTTCTTTCCAAGCTATGCAATGTAATATATATTGAATCCTATGATGAAAAAATTATAAAAAATATTTCTCTATTTCATTGCAGACATTCGTGAAATTCGCCTTAACTTTGTCTCTTGTGGCTTCTTGTGTCTTCGCTGACGGAGGCCATGGAGGGCATGGGCATTCCTTTGGGGGACATGGAGGATCCTTCGGGGGACATGGAGGATCCTTCGGGGGACATGGAGGATCCTTCGGAGGACACGGAGTGCATGGAGGTTCCTTTGGTGGACATGGGGGTTCCTTTGGTGGACATGGAGGTTCCTTTGGTGGCCATGGAGGTTCGTTTGGAGGCCGTTATGGAGGCCATGGGGGAAGCTCTGGTACTTCCTTCAGTGTAGTGAACCTGGGACATACTGGGTCCTTCGGAGGTGGATACGGAGGTCGCGGTGGATTCTCTGGAGGTCATGGAGGATTCTCTGGAGGTCATGGAGGATTCTCTGGAGGTCATGGAGGAATCGTTGGTGGTCATGGAGGTTTCTCTAAAGGTCTTGGAGGGTTCTCTGGAAGTCATGGAGGAATCTCTGGTGGCCACGGAGGATTCTCTAAAGGATTCTCAGGAGGTCATGGAGGTTTTTCTGGTGGCCATGGAGGATTCTCTGGAGGTCATGGTGGTTTCTCGGGTTCTTATGGAAAGTAAATTAGAAGTTATACCTTTCCTTACTGTCAACATAACTTATTTTGTATAGAATATAATGATTAGTTCAAAATAATGTCGTCTATGCATCCTATTTTTTTTTTAAAGCCTAACAAATTTCTAGACAAAAACACCTTCATAAACTGTACATGACTAATTTTGGAATAAAAAATAAATAAGTGCCATGTTTTAATGGAAACCCTTGTCATTTACTTGGAAAAATATATGTTAAAGTTACTTTTAAATTATGACCTTCTAGCAACAAAGAATAAAAAAAACATATGAATACATACGCATTTTTAATTCAAAACCATTACTAAAGCTTTCAGCGCATATAATTTGTGTTGACTATTTTCACTGGTTCCGTCTATATTTCATAGTGACAGTAAAAATAGTATCTGAGAAATGATGAACTAACAGGCACAGAACCAAGCCCACAAGAATTAATTTTAAATTCTATGCATGCAGTAGTATTGAGAAATAACATCATCATGACATCTTGAATTAAGCAGAAGTTTCTTTGCCAGTTGAAATGTACAAGGAAGTCAATGATCTTATCATAAGTAATGAATCTGATGGATTGTTTCTGTTGCTCAGATATTGACATGACCCAGGTGAAAAACAGGAAAGCTTTTCATTCCAACTTAAAATTACGCTACCAAAATATGGGGCATTCGTATCAAAGACAAAGAACTGTCTTATCATATACTATTGTTGCGTGAGCATCAGAATAAGCTTGCGTTAATCGTTTTCAAAACCATGAATAACCAAAAACTGTAGTAGCACAAAGAAAAACGCTAAAAACGTTGATGGCTTTCATAATAATAAAAGGTCTTAAGACTGCAGTTATTAAGTACCAAAGAAAGCCAGCAAGAGATGTCGAATCTGTTTCAACAAAAGATCATGCTCATGTTATACTTTCATTTAACGTTAAATATTCTCAATATTAATTCCATTTAAAAACAAAAAGTTAAATTAATAAGTAATTTAATAAAAACTCACAAAATCACGAAAGTGATGAAGAGTTTACGTAGTAAATGTGCAAGTTTAGGAAAGCTGAAAATTGGCTAGAAATGGAATACATGGATTACATAAAACACAATTATATACCCCTGGACTGTTATTATCTGAATTGCTACTCTTCTTGTCTTCTGTGTATAACTGTTATTCCCAGGTCTTTATTCCTCATCATATGAAGCATTAACTGTGAAGTGATCATGGGGGTCCAGTGATTTAACGGACTCTCATAAAACATTCAACAGTCATTTTAAGTTTTTTAACATGTAAAGAAACATCTTTCCTATACAAATATAGAGATCGGTGTCTCTAGAGGTCAGTGGGTTTAAAAGATGAAAGTTATGTATATTTGTCTCGCCTGCATTCAACTTTAATTTTATAAATTTCAATCTAGAAAATCGAGTTGGCTTAAAAATTTACGCATCTATCCCAGTATCAAAAAAGTTATACATCTCTGCTTCTGATGTAAGAGATTTTTGAAATGACCACTTATGCGGTAAATAATAATACTAATAATAATAATAAAATTATATTATTATGTATGGCATAAAGAGCTATCCTAAATGAAGAAACAGATTCAGTTTCATGCCTCTTTGTCTATGCAATTAAGAGGTTGTAGAATGGAAGGACCCCAAAAGTTTAAATGGATTACATGTGAGATGCATCAGTGAGGTGGGGGGTAGGGGTGTGGAAATATGACTGATTGCTTAGTTCGCATGTGTAACGTGTGTCTAAGACAGAACAACGTCTTTTGTATCGAGGTTAATATTATAATGGGTGCCTGTAAGCACTACAAGGACATAACATTAGAGGGATGTAACATACCTAGCATACATGGAACGAGTATAGTTAGATGTGAATTGAGAAAGTACGAAAGATGATGGAAGGATCCTTTGGAAAGAAAAGGATGGGTTTAGACAAAGGTGATAATGCGTAACAGTTTTCGAAGAAGAAAAAAGTTTCGAAGGAATGTTGTTGAAGAACATGTATATAGATAGTTATTATTATTTTTTTACATAAATTTAAATTTGTTGCGATACGAATTTTGAGATTGGTTGGTTTGGTTTGAACATAAGTAACAGGCAAGAGTCCGTTTGTCATTTCTGTATGGTTTTCTTATACCATTAGGGACAAGGTGATGCGAGAAGTCAGCGTTGGATGAGCCTTCTATTTACAAGTATAAAATAGCTAATAACATTATCGATGTTATTCACATGGGGCGTCCACGATTCAACAACTGAAGTATATAATTAATGGTGACAGATTTTATTTTCTCTCTGAAGCATTTTAATTGTAGAAGGAAACAGCTTGATGCTGGAATAAATGTCTTCCTTTCTTTTTTCCATACTTTATTTAATCCATCAACTGAAAACCGTTTTGGACAGTCTCAATGTACTATAAACCGTAGATGGCTCCAAAGGGAAAGCAGCCCGCAGAGAGAGACTAGTTATAGGAAAAGCTAATAATGAAATACATAGGAGGGAATAGGAAATAAAATTTATGCACCTGAGTTCATGAGACGTTATCAGAAAGCAGGAATGAATTTCCTCCTCAATTAAACAGTTGAAGGTCAGGAGAATCCACATCTGTACTAGGTAAACCACTCCCCGTTTTAATTGTAGCAAGAAAGAAACTCCTAGCAAATGGAGGAGAATTAAACCTGATAGAGGGAAACAACGTACCGTTTCCAGCAACAGTTTGTTTGGTGTTGCAAGCAAAATAAGATAGGTCAGGTAAAGAAGAGTGCTGAGGCTGCATTTCGTTGTAGAAAATTTAATGCAACAAACGTAATAAACTGAACTGACGTCTATGTCCCAAGTCAACATCAAGAGTTGAAAAAATAAACCGGACTGATGAAACTACTCTTTTCAAACGTTTGAGAGGACTTAGAGGAGTCAGCACCCGAAGCATCTAGGACAACACCGAAAGCTTATTGTTTTCTTCTCATTTTGTTTCTTTTGCAATTTATTACTTATTAATTCATTTTATCTTGTAATAATTACTTTTGTATTTAATTTCCCTATTGGGCTATTATCCCTGTATGGGTTCTACAGCTTGCAGTATTCTACTTTCCTAACTGGGGCTGTTTTGACTATATATGTACATACTTATATAGATATATTATATATATATATATATATATATATATATATATATATATGTAGGTATGTTTGTGTGTGGTGTGTGTGTGTGTGTGTGTGTGTGTATGTATGTATGTGTGTGTGTGTGTGTGTGTTGTGTGTGTTGTGTGTGGTGTGTGCATTTTATGAAACTGTCTAATAGTTTTGCCGCACCACGGAAAATCTTTTATTTTGTATATATTGCTCTTAAGTGCAGGCTTGGAAGCAATCTTCAATTCACCGTATTTGTACTGGCTTTGTCTATTGGAAACTGTTACAACCTCCCAGGTTGCAGTACAGGTTCTTTTTAGGTCTTTATATTCTCAAGGATTGCAGTCAGTATATGTATGTACCTCAGTGACAAGGAAGGACGGAAACAGAAACTCAAGAAAACTTAACAATATTTATTATAAACTAGAAAAATGACTTAAATCAACCTTGTGAGATTAAATACACTTAATTGTACAGAATATTCAAGAGAACAAATACCTGGTTCTCGGGAACTCACAAGAAAACCTAAAGCTAATACACAAAGCCCTAAACAAGAGAAAACCCCAAGAGAGAAAACACTTTATAATAACAAGGTGGATCCAAATAAGGCTAGCCAAAATAATCAATAACCTAATAATAATAAGGTAGAAGGAAGTAAGAGATGATAACAAGGAAAACCTTAATATTCCTACCTACAACACAAAGCTAAACAATGTGGAACTCGGTCCACTAAATACTAACACACAAACAAATATGACAACATATACATGTAAACTTATACATATATATATTTATAAATAAGATTGACAAAAGTATATAATTTCACCTTAAGTGAAATACCTGAAGAGGAGTTGAACACAGTGCCGTGACCAGTCCATCAAACTGCTAACGGAAGGGCAAATACTGTACGCCAGGTACTGAAGGGCAACACATTTCCCGATACAAGAGGAACGATAATACGTCTTACCTGGCGACAGACTCCCTACTAGCCACCTCACGAGTCAAGTAGCTCTCACTCCCGTATAACAGCTGGACGAGGATGACACGGCAGGTAAATCCAGAATCCAGTGCCGGGATACAGCGACGACACTGGTTTTCCCGTCAAAATCCTCAGACGAGAAAAAGGGGCAGAAACAGCGGTCGCAGATGACAGAGCGTCTGCTACACTCTCAACAGCAGTGTGAAGGTCGCAGGTGACAACACCCGCGCGAGAAAAAGCCGTGATCCAGGGACACACTCAACAGACGTATATATGCGTCTTCCAAAATCCAAGTGCGTGGTCCAAAAGGTAAATATCCAAAGTCCTCCTCCAAATCAAAATAAATGCTGCGACGAGAAACAGTACTGGTGAGAGCTTGTCAAGACCCGAACTCCCGTTGACCGGTCGACCATGTCCACTCATCACCTTCCCAGTGTTTATAAACACTCAAAGCAAAAGAATAACAATCGTTAAAACGATAGTTCACTAATACACAAAGGAGGAGGAGGAGGCGCAAAAACACTGAAACAATCGTAAAGCCACTTAAACTTACGGTAACACAAGAGTAAACATACTCAGCAAAAATTTAACTTAAAAGTAAACAAAAAAGTAAACAAGGCTGATTTAAATCAACAAAAGAAATAATAATAGTTTTACGTTAACCTAATAGAAACCGTACCATGAGAGGCAATTTAAATTATTCTCAATGCGGGGTGTAAATTTATAAAAGAATCATTTGATATTGTAACGTTCCAAAATATATGAATGATGGTACAAGAAAACAAGGATAATTAGTTCATTCAAAGATAAAATTGACCTAAACAGCATAATACTTATCAGCAAATTAATTCATATCTATGGAATTAAATATTAACAAGGACATATTAAAAATTTTCACCATTCACAGAATACTCTTGCCCATGACCGTAGATAACCACTTGAATATTTTATCGCAAAAATATCTCACGTAATTGACCCAAGAGGAAAGAAATTTAATATTTCTTTTAATGCCTCCTCAAGTGAGAAAATAATAACCTTGAAGCTACGGATCTCTTTTCTCGCTGGAGGGAGGAACTGAGAGAAGGTTCGATCTATAAAAGGCGCAGTAAAAAGTCTTTTACTCACATTCGGTGATCACTCTCATTCAGTATGGTGGGTAGCAATCTCTCTCTCTCTCTCTCTCTCCTCTCTCTCTCTCTCTCTCTCGTCTCTTCTTCTCTCTTATCTCTCTCTCTCTCTCTCCTCTCCTGTTTCCGTATATGGTAACTCATAACCAAAACACACATTCCTATATACTAAAATTTTCATCCCCCTGATAATACCTAGGGAGAATTATAACTGATAATTGGTTCGTCACCTGGCAGATTCGAAATCCACCAAGAGAGATATAAATGGGTACAGACTCTACAGTACTCATGTCCATCGAGTGCATTAATCCACTCCCAACCATGACAGCCAACGCAAATTTGAAACAGCTAGCTATTTATGATGCCAACTAAGCAAATAAATACCTGCATTCTAAGGGTATGTGCACAGGAAAGTCAGCATCACCTTTTACCTCCATTTACAGCGGAATGCTAAGAGTACTCATCACTGAAGTCGGAGGTAGTTGCTGTAAGTGGATCGAATCTTCCAGGTAACAAACCACTTATTAAGGAGAAATTGGATATCATAGAACATTTGGTGCTTAATGTCTTTGAAGTATACTATCTATATAAATGAACACAATATATAAATATATCCATATATGCATATATATATGTTATATATATAGATGTAATATATATATAATTATATATATATAACATACATACTACATATATATATATATATATAAATATATATATATATATATATATATATATATATATATATATATATGAAATTACCTGGGTTCCATTTTATTATTTTCCTATTACACTTTCATTGGTAACATACCCATACTTTTTCATCGCAACTAGCAATAACACTTTACCAGTCACCATCTAGCTTACTAGTTCCGACACACTTTACTATCAACATAAAAAAATTTCAAAACACTTTAATAATTAAATTAAGCACCACAAATCATCGAAACTTTTACATTACTTCTCCGTACATTCTATTCACTAATTGTGTAAAAGAGACGATATCAGCGGAGATTCCTCTTTGACTGAAATGACTGTTTCTTCATAGGTGTTTGCTGAATGTTTCATTGTCAACTTTTCAAAGATTGTATTTGCTACTAGTTAGCTAATGTGGTACATATGTAATTATTATGTTGAAAATAATGTGCCATAAATATATATGGAAAATGAATGAGTTATTTCACTGCAGCTATTACATATGGATAATGAACTGGTTATATCATTGCAGCCGTTCTTGAAGTTCGCTTTCACTTTGTCACTTGTGGCTTCCTATGTCTTTGCTGACGGAGGCTACGGAGGACATGGAGTTTCCCTCGGTGGGCATGGAGGTTCCTTCGGAGGTCATGGAGGGTCAGTGGTTGTGAGTCATGGAGGCTCCCTGGGAGGTGGATATGGTTCAGGCGTCCTTGGAGGTTCCTTCGGAGGAGGACCTGGAGTGCATGGAGGTTCTTTCGTAGGGCATGGAGTCTCATCTGGAGGCAGATATGGAGGCCATGGGGGAGGTTCCGCTACCTCATTTAGTGTATTCAACCTGGGACATGCTGGGTCCTTAGGAGGTGGATACGGAGGTCATGGTGGCGTCTCTGGAGGTCTTGGAGGAATCTCTGGGGGTCATGGAGGATATTCTGGAGGTCTTGGAGGAATCTCTGGGGGTCATGGAGGTTTTTCTAGCGGGCACAGAGGATTATCTTTAGGCCATAGAGTGATCTCTAGTGGCCACGGAGGTATCTCAGGGTCCTATGGAAAGTAAATGATCATCTAGACCTTCTCCCAACTATCATCATAACTTATTTTCATAGAGTATTATTATTCAGTCTAAAATAATGTATTTTATGTTCCCTGATTAAAAAAACAGTTGACAATTTGCTAGACATAAACATTGTCTTGTATTTTATATTACTAACTAGAAATAAAAAATTGTATAATTGTCGAGTTTTAATGAAAACCCTTGTAGGTAAAAAAATAAACAATAAATGTTACTTGGAAGTTATGACTTTGTATTTCCACATTATTACGAAAATTCTGAGTTTAAAATTTACGTGAATTATTTCCATAGACAACGGAATACATTGGAAAAAAAAAAGTAACTAAAAAGCGGACGTAGTCATTTCAGAACAATAAGCCAATAGAAACAGAGCCAAAAGGCTCAAGAATTAATTCCAGATTCCCTGCATGCATATATAGGAATATTATCGTTAAGAAATCTTGAATTTGTCAAAGTTTCGTTTTCATTAGAAATGCAAAAGGACGCCGATGTTCAATGCACAAGTTCTTAATCTATGGGATTCTCATCGCTGCTGAAATAACAAGATGGCCCTGATGAGAACATGTACATTTTTCTTTCATAATTCCCACATAAATCTACATTTCAGCAAAATGTACGACTATTCGAAAAGGATAGTTAGAGCGATTCTTCACTTTAATTCCTACGCGGAGATATCAGAATACGATAGAGTTAATCGTTTTAAAAAAATTTAGATAAACTAAGACTTCCGTAGCATTAAGCATCAAAAACGCTAATAAAGTTGATGGATTTCATAAATGTAACTATAGTCATCAACTAATAAAATAATCCATGAAGAAATGTCCAGAATATTTGAACAGAAGTTTACAATGACGTTAAATTTCTTTGAAGCTATATATTCTCAGTACCAATTACATTCTAAAAGAAGAGTATGAATTTGATAACAAAGTTCCCATTCAATGATATTTTCTTAAAACGCAAAAATCAGGCATGTGAGGAATTTGAAGTTAATACGACGAATTACAAGCGAGTTGATGGAAACTGCAAATCGCGGATATACGAAAGCAACACATGGATGTCAGCAGACAAAATTCCCAAGCACGATTATTATCCGCATCGCAGCTTTCCTTGTTATTTCTTTATAGCTGGTATTCCCAGGTATTTACTTCCAATCTTAAGAAGCAATAACTGTAAAATGATGATGAGGGTCCAGTGATTCAACTGATGCTCAAGAACTTTCAAGATTTATTTTGAATTTTATCTGATAAAAACAAACTTTGCTAAACAAATATAGCGGTCAATGTCATTAGGGGTCAGTGCGTTGAGATGATGAAAGTTTTTGAGGTCTACTAAGTCACGTACTTTTGTCTGGCCATCATTCAGCTGCAGTTTTATAAATTTAGTCAAGAATGTTACAGTTAGCGTAACAATTAACGTATTTATCCCCGTGTCAAATAAAGATTTACATTTCTTCTTTCTGATATAATGAAGCTTTGAAATGACTACTTTCGTAAGGTAAATGACAATGAATAATGTTATAATGTGCAGGTATAGCTAACCTAAATTAGCAAAGGGCTTCAGTTTAATACCATTTTTCTATATAAATAAAAAGTTGATGAAATGAAAGACCTAAACATTTTGCAGGATTATATCCAAGATGCTTCAGTATGGCAGTGACAGTAAGAATGATTAGCTAAACAATGAGTGGGTGTGTCTGAGGATTTTTTTTTTTTTTTTTTAAGTTAAATGTGGTAGGGGTGTCAGTAAGCACTGTAAGCATCAGGGGAACATATTATACATAGTATACCAGGAGCAAGTAAGATTAAGGTTGAGAAAGTAAAACAATGGAAGGCCTAGTATGGAAATAATAGCATTGGTTTAGACAAGGAAGAGGAAGTGTAAATCAAGTACATACTTAGTATGCAATAGTTTTCGCAAACGAGGGAAATCTTCAGGATGAACGGTGAGGCAGTAAATCTATTGAGAGTATTTTTTCTCTTACAAATGTTAACACTTTTTTGAGATACGATTTTGGCAGATTAACTGCTTTGGTTTAAACATGAGTCTCAGACGAGGGTGTGCCTGGTATGTTTGTGGTTTCTTTATATCATCATGGATAAGGTGATGCAAGAAGTCATTGTAAGATGAGTCTTTTATTTATGTGGAATAAATATCTAATAATCTTAAAAACGTTTATGTGTACTACAAGGAGTCGTCCACGATTTAGGAAATGAAATAACTTATTGTAAGTAGCCGACAGTGCCAAATTCAATTTCTTATTTCTGAACTATCCCTGTAGGTGAAAACGGGTTGATGTTGGGATGTATATACAAGGGTGTTGCATTATAGTTGATTGGCTTGATAATATTTTGTGTTCTTTGATGTTTAAATATGTTTTTCTTTGTTATTTTTCATTTATTTCTTATTCATTGCCTTTGTACTTACTTTTCCTGACTTGGATGTTATCCTTATAGTATGTATATATACATATATACATACATATATGTATATATACACACATATGTATACATATATACACATACATATATCTTGCAATTCCACAATGGTCCCGTGGGTGAGGTAAATGAGAGATCCTCAAGTGAAAATAAAAGGAGGTACCAAGACTTTCAACTTTTTATTCCACAGTCATCTTCAGGGTACATATATGTACACACACACACACACACACACACACACACACACACACATATATATATATATATATATATATATATATATATATATATATATATATATATATATATATAAGCGAATACCACGGGAAAATGATAGTCAGAAATCCAAGCGCTTTCGTCTTTATTCAGACATCGTCAAGTAGCTCCTTGACGATGTCTGCATAAAGACGAAAGCGCTTGGATTTCTGACTATCATTTTCCCGTGGTATTCGCTTATTTATGAAGTCACGTGCATCTACTGTGATTTTTTAAGCATATATATATATATATATATATATATATATATATTATATATATGTTATATTCAAACTGTAACCCTAATTAGAGAAGCAGAATACAGCAAGCCATAATGCCCCTATAAGGAAAACATCCAAGTCAGGAAAAGTAAGTACAAAGGCAATGAATAAGAATTAAGAGAAAAATAACAAAGAAAAACATAGGTAAACATCAAAGAACACAAAATATGATCAAACAAATCAACTGTAATGTAACACCCTTATATACACATCACAACAACCCGTTTGCACCTACAGTGATATGGTTCAGAAAAAAAGAAATTGAATTTGGCACAGTCGGCTAGTAACTTTAAGTTATTTCATTTCCTAAATCGTGGACAACTCCTTGAAGCACACAGAAACGTTTTTATTATTAGATATTTTATTCCACATAAATAAAAGAGTCATCTTACCATGACTTCTTGCATCACCTTATCCATGATGATATAAATAAACCATAAGCATAACAGACACACCCTCGTCTGAGACTCATGTTTAAACCATGCACACACACACATATATAGTAAAAATACATACATACATACATACATATATATTATATATATATATATATATATAATAAATGTATGTATATGTATATATATATATATATATATATATTCCTATATAAAAGGAAAACTTTAAAATTAGACCTAACAATTTTATTCTGTGATAGTCTCGAGTGTTTTGCTGACCAGTGCAAAATTTATATTTTGTACATCGTTCTTGATTGAAGGTTTTAAAGGTTCAGTTCTCATTGCACATACTATTGTGTTGCTTATTGGAAACCCAGTTATGAAAGTTATTTTACAATAAAATCTGAAGGTAACTCAATAATAAATGGCATGAATATATTAATGATATATACTAACTATTATCTAAGCAAATTTGTACTCCATAATGGATGTAAATTTATAAAAGAGTTGTTTGATAATGGAATGAGTGAAATATGTGAATGAAATAAAGGAAAAACACGGGGAATTAGGTAAGTCCTATTGAGTAAAAATTGTCTAAATTGCACAGAATTAGCTAATTAATTAATTTCTAAGGTAAGAAATACCAACTGTGATAAGTTAAAAATTTTCACCATTTATTGAATACTCTTGACCATGACCCTGTATAACTACCTACCTAAATATTTTTTTTAATCCAAAAATATATCACGCAATTTAAGCCAGTGGAAAGAAATTTAATGTTTCTTTCAATTCCTACGCAAGTGAGAAAATAATGACCTTGTAGCTACGAACTATAAAAGGCGAAGTAAAAAGTCTTTTCCTCAGATTCGGCGATCACTCTCATTCAGTATGGTGGGTAGCAATCTATCTCTCTTTCTTTCTGTATGCGGTAACTCAAATCCCAATCACATACATACCCCCCCCCCATATATATATATATATATATATATATATATATATATATATATATATATATTATATATACAAATTTATATCAAATCACCATGATGTTTTTATATTCAATTATAATTCCCTTTTCGGTATAATTTCAGGAGAAGAGCAAATTGGATATTAAACTACACAAACATATGATCACTCAATACAACTAAATAAGGCTCCTAATTTGGTCTCCACTGTTTCATTAATATACTCTTGAACTCTACACTCCATCTACAATCTATTTTTTCATTTACTCCTCAGTTTTACCCCATATATCTTAAATTATCTGCTGTCCTCCTTGTATTGAGTTTTTCCATATCGATTTCTTTAATAAATGCCATTTCTTTTTCTCATACCCACTTTTGCAATATACCAGTCGCCCTCTAGTCCACTAATTCTGATAACATTGTTTCGACATAATAACATTTCGTTACAATTTAATATTTAAATCAACAACCAGAAAGCACCTGCACTTTTGCATTGCTTCTCCGTCCATCGTATCCCTTAATTGCGTAAAAGAAACATTAATATCATTGGAGCCTCCCCAATTGAAATGACGATGCCGAAATATTATGTGGAAAACTTGTGTAGCCTCTGTTTTTTTTTTTTTTTTTTTTGTAGGTGTTTGCCGAACGTTCCATTGTCAACTTCTCAACAATTGTATTTGCTACTGAAGTTAGCTAATGTGGTGCATATCTAATTATAAAAATATAAGGATACTGAATTGGTTATTTTATTACAGGCATTCTTGAAGTTCGCTTTCACTTTGTCCCTTGTGGCTTCCTGCGTCTTCGCTGAGGGAGGCTACGGAGGACACGGAGTTTCTCTCGGGGGACCAGTGGTTGTAAGTCATGGAGGCTCCCTGGGAGGTGGATATGGTTCTGGTGTCCTTGGAGGTTCCTTCGGAGGACCTGGAGTGCATGGAGGTTCTTTCATAGGGCATGGAGGCTCATCTGGAGGCCGATATGGAGGCCATGGTAGAAGCTCTGCCACCGGTTTCAGTGTATTCAACCTGGGACATACTGGATCCTTGGGAGGTGGATACGGAGGTCATGGGAGAGTCTCTGGAGGTCTTGTAGGAATCTCTGGAGGTCATGGAGGAATCTCTGGAGGTCATGGAGGATTCTCTGGAGGTCTTGGAGGAATCTCTGGAGGTCGTGTAGGATATTCCGGAGGTCTTGGAGGAATCTCTGTAGGTCATGGTGGACATGGAGGATTATCTGTAGGCCATGGAGTAATCTCTGGAGGTCATGGAGGATTCTCTGGAGGTCTTGGAGGAATCTCTGGAGGCCGTGTAGGATATTCCGGAGGTCTTGGAGGAGTCTCTGTAGGTCATGGTGGACACGGAGGATTATCTATAGGCCATGGAGTAATCTCTGGAGGTCACGGAGGTATCTCAGGCTCTTATGGAAAGTAAATGATTATCTAGACCTTTCCCAGCTAACAGCATAACTTATTATCATAGGATATTATTGTAACGTTCAAAATAATGTCTTTCATGTGTCCTGTTTTTATGAAAAAATAGATGACAAATTGTTAGACGTGAATATTGTTTTACACTTCATATTAGTGATTTAGAAATAAAAGAATTATATTACTGCCGAGTTTTCATAAAAACCCACACCAATTACAGAAAAAAATGTACAATAGATGTTACCTGGAAATTTTAACTTTATATTTCCAGATAATTAAAAACTTGTACCGTGGCCTTCCATCGTCTTGGACCTGAGTTCCTTTGCGTGAGGGTAAATCAGCATTTATCCTCCTTTTTGTTCACTTTCCTTTTTTTTTTTTTTTTTTTTTTGAGTTGACGAGAAAGCAAAATTTGCTTGGTTAAATTGAGTTGCATACCGAATTTAGGCCAAATGCCAAGCACTGGGACCTATGAAGTCATTCATCGTTGAAATGGAAATTGACAGTAAAAGGTTTGGAAGTTATAACAGGAGGAAAACCTCGCAGTTGCACTATGAATCAAGCATTAGGAGAAGGGGGAAGTAAGATGAAGAAAGAGAATACGAAAGGAGGCACAATAAGAGGAACGAAAGTGGTTGCAGCTAGGGGCCTAGGGGAAGCTGCAAAGAACCTTAAGTAATACCTACAGTGCACCGCATGAGGTCCACTGACTGCACTAACCCCCTACGGAGAAAAGTTACTTGGTAAATTATCAGGAGAGTGCCTTCGTCTTTGCCTAATTTATTACTTTCTGAGTGGCTGAGTGTTTTGAATCCATCCTGACTGTCCTTCCCCAGTTGCTTTGGCAAACCTGGCAGATTTCTTATTTGCCTTACAAGGTGTGCCAGCCCAGCTTGTCGACCAGTTGCTTCCGGCCCTTTTTTCAATGATATATGGTGATTATATATACATTTCACATAATTTTTGTAAATAATTTTGTTAATGGTATTGTTTTTACAGTTCTGTTTATTTTTTCAATGTCACTGTTGTTACAAGTCTACTGATTTTATGTTGTTAATTCTATTTCCTTTGGGAGACATTGAGCTGAACCCTGGGACTGTTGCTCATTACAGTAAGAGAAATTTCAAAGTGCCTGGCTTAAGATCAAATTTTCTTGATTCCTGATATAATGGAACTTGGAAATGGCCGCTTTTGAAATAGGTCACAGAAAATTAAATTATGACATTATTGATGGCGTAAACAGCTAACCGAAATTAACAATGGGTTTCACTTTATTATCTTTCTGCTCTTGAAACTAAGAGGTTGAATAATGAAGTGGCCCAAAGGTTTATGGGATTACAAGAAAGATACCTCAGTATAGTGGTTAAAATATGGTTGGTTGGCGAATCTGCGTAAGATTTGTCACTTTTTTTTTTTTTTTTTGTTTAACAGTTAAATATGGTAAGCGAGTCTACTAGCATTACAAGGGCATAATATACCCAGATTACCAGAAACGGGTAAGGTAAGATTTAGACTGAGAAAGTAAAACGTATGATAGTATGGAAAGAAAGAATGGGTTTTAAAAAGAACAGGATGTGTAAATCACGTATTTATTATGTAATAGTTTCTGCAGAACGAAGCAAATGTCAGGATGTATGATGTAGAAGGAAACTATTTAGAAAATCTATTCTTTTCTTATTTAAAGTGAATAATTTGATGTAATTTGATGAGATACGAAATTGGCAAATTAACAGGATAGGTTTAATCATGAGTCAGACAATGGTGTGTTTATCATGTCTCTATGGTTTTCTAATATCATTATGGAAACTTAATATAATTTAGGCCAAAGGCGTGCACTGGGAACTGTGAGATTATTCAGCGCTGACAGGGAAACTGAGATTAAAAAGGTCTGACATGTGTAACAGGAGGAAAACTCGCGGTTACACTGTGAAATAATTATTGGGAGAGGGGGTGACAGAGATGGAAGAAAGAGATTATGAGCGGAGGTACAGCAAAAGGAATGAAAGGGGTTGCAGCTATGGACGGAAGGAATGCAACAAAGAACCTTAAATGATGCCTCACCCTTCCCACCGCCCTACGGGGAATATTGTTTTGGATAGAGCGATGGAAAATGTCAGGTTGGGTCCTCTGGCTATAATATATAATATATATATATATATATATATATATATATAATATATTATATTATATATATATAGATATATATATATATATATACATATATATATATATATACATATTATATATATATATATATATATATATATATATATATATATATATATATATATATATATATATATATAATATATATATATATATATATATATTATATATTATATATATATATCCTCAGACCTCACGATCGCATTCTATGATATATAATCTAGCTGCTTTGCTGAAAAGGAGGAAAATTTTATTTTTTACATTGTTAATAATTATAGGCTTTGGACCTTCAGTTCTTCTTATTCACAATACTGTGTTGCTTAACTGAAACCCAGTCATGAAAGTTATTCTATAATAAAGTATGAAGCTAAATGGAAATATGTCAATAATATATTATTGACATTTATGCAATCAAAATTACACTCCATGCTGGTGGTAAAGTTATAACAAAATCGTTCGATACTGGAATGATCCAAATATATGAATGACAGTAAATTAGCATTAAGCTCATTCCCAAAGATATAAAATATGAACAAATAACATACAAATAGCGAATTAATTCATGTATATGGAATGAAATATTAGCAGTGACGCATTGGAATTTTTCACAAAATCAATTTGACCTGGATTGTACATAAATACTGATATGTAATATTCCAAAAATATCTCTCGAAACTGGAGCCAGAGGCAAGAAATTAATGTTCCTTTCATTTCCTCCTCAAGTGAGAAAGGATGACCTCGAAGCTACGGATCTATGCTCTCTGAATGAAGGAAATGAGAGAAGATTCGATCTATAAAACGAGCAGTAAAAAATCTATTCGACACATTCGGTGATAACTCAATCAGAATGGTAGGTAGCAGTTAGTCTCTCCTCTCTCTCTCTCTCTCTCTTTTGCATGCGTAACCCTCAATCATATTACGAATCACAGACAAAATATAGATGAAATCACAAAACGGGCAGTACAGCCCAGCCAAAAGAGACACTGTAGGGTAGGGGAGGGGAGGGGGCGGGAGGGAGGGCAGGGAGGGGGAAGGGAGATGAAAGATGGGAAGGGGAGGGGGAAGGGGATGGAGCAGGGGGAAGGGGAAGGGGAAGGGGAAGGGGGAAGGGTATGGAAGCCCAGAAGCCTCCGGAATTCCCCGTGTGCGTTCAAACACACAAACATGACAGAGTTTAGTTTAATAATAGATATATACATAAATAGTGTATACTCATTAATACTGTTAATGACGCTAGCAGCATTAGTAATACGTGTGTGCCCCCCCCCCCCCATTGTTAATAGAACATGTTCGTATGTTTATGTGGGTTATATTGACTTAGTACAAGAAATCGTAAGTAAATTGTTAAATGTTTAATTTGAAACTCTCTGCCATGAAAAGGCACAGAGAGACGTAAACAGTTCCATAACTTATATACCAAATTGGCTACAAAGTCTACGGGGAGCATCAGCCAGTTTACGGGGAGGGGGTGGGAAGGGCGATGCAGATGGTGGATGGAGGAGGGATGCGGGAGGGGGATAGAGAGAGGGCGGATGTGTGTGATGGGAGGGGGAGCGTGAAGGTGGAGGAGGGAAGAGTGATTGGAAGGGAGAGGGGGAGGGAAGGGGGAAGTGGAGGGTGATAAGGAAAAGGGAGGGAGGGGATGGGCGAGGTGGGGAGAGGGATGGACATCCCAGAAGACTCCTAATGCAGAAGAGCTCACCCAGCAGAGTCGATCAAACTCGATTCAACGTGTTTACCCCTTATTTGTAATGGTATCAATTACATACCACTCCTATCATTGTTGATCATTTGTTCAGACGCATAACATTAGACAGCCGTAGGAAAAAATAAACATATTTAATAATGAACGTTTGATCTTCCTGATCAAATTAAAAACAATACCTTAAATGCTAACGGTAAACGAGATAAAATATTTGTCGTTGTAGATAAAAAAAATCAGAAAAATAATCTATGATTTTGGCTTGTAACGAAAATATTCATTTATACGTTACTTTCATATATATATATATATATATATATATATATATATATATATATATATATATGGTATGTATATATATATATATATATATATATATATATATATATATATATATATATATTATATATATATTATAATATATATTATATATATACTATATATATATATATATATATATATATATATATATGTATAACAGAATCACGAAAGTTAGGAACGTGATAAATCCATAAATAAAGATAAATGCCACGAAGGAAAATAAACGAAGGAGTCTGCGAGATCTTCGGCTTAAAAGCCCTTTACTGAAGCAGTAAAGGGCATTTATCTTTATTTATATATATATATATATATATATATATATATATATATATATTATTTATACATGTGTGTGTGTCACTCACTTCTCAGCCGTATTCAAGATGTTCAAAATGAAGTCAAGCTATCGTGTTTCAGGTGACAACTACTGTTATGTTTTGCTTGGAGGTGATATTCAGTAAAGCTTCAAACTGCTGACAAAGTAACTTCAGGGCACCCTTTTGGAATGAACTGCTAGACATTTTTTTCCTTTTACCACTGACAGCTTTATAATCTTATACTTTTATTTGCAGTTTCTGATACATATGAATGATATGATGCGCTACCCACTGCTTCGGTGAGTGGAGTGATGCTTCTTATATTTGTTCAAATACGTCTTTTTCTGACGATTTAATCGAGTTACACATGAGTGCATGTCCACGTATATATATATATATATATATATATATATATATATATATATATATAATATATATATATATATGAATAACTTGATCGCGAAGTATATAAAACGTGATGCTATGTATAAATAAAGGTTTTTTTTGCCACGAAGGAAAAAAATGAAAAAGCGAGATAGCCGAGTACTTTCGGTCCTATTCGGACCCTTTACTGAGGCATATGCCTCAGTAAAGGGTCCGAATAGGACCGAAAGTACTCGGCTATCTCGCTTTTACATTTTTTTCCTTCGTGGCAAAAAAACCTTTATATATATATATATATATATATATATAATATATATATATATATATATATATATATATATATATATATATATATAACTTGTGTGTGTGTGCGTAATAGCCATGATGTCACCTGGTCCTCAGTCCAGGCCTACGGTTCGGTTTTGTGAGTTACTTGACGATTTTTCTTTGTATATATGTACATATATACAATTACTTATTTGTGTGTGCAATTGGTTTTGCACACACACACACACAGACATATATATATATATATATATATATATATATATATATATATATATATATATATAACATGTCATTCGTGCGTGCCTCATGGGATAAACATTCGCCTCGGCTATAATCAGTTTCATTTCACTGTCCACCCAAGGGTGAAGATGTGGCACCTGCGCAATGGGTAGCACGTGATTTTCTGACACGCAACGTTTCCGATATCGCTGGATTATTTCGATAAATACTATGCCATTTCTTCAATAAAAAAAAATTCAATGTTTGTTTATACAATAGAACCCTCGCCCTTTCTTATATAAATCATAAACATTCCCATCAGTACCGATATTATACCAACACAGGCACACTAAACACCACCTGGGATCAAACAGTCTACTCCGATCGAACACAACCAAACGATGTTTTCAATTATAATGGTTATCTCAAGACTCAATGGTACAGCCAGCCCAGGCCACACTTACAACTAAGATTACAAACTGCAAAATCATAAGGTTTTCTTATTTTATGTACAGTTTCATTACAAGTATACATAATAACTTTATTGCGATGCCAAAGTAATATCTATGATCGTGAACCGAAAAATAACCTTTAATATTGTTTACCGGTAGAGCAAGTGTATGGACCAAATACGCTAGGCCTATATTAGTGATTCTCCAAATAATTTATTTTACTGGTCTTCTTTTATGCACACACTCATTCCATTTCAGCAAAATTACTCTTCCATCGTAACTTATTTGTTCATTCTATCTAAGTATCGTTCTAATAACTTACAACAAAAAATATGTATGCATAGGCTAGCTTTTTATGTCGTATGAATGTCATCAACACTACGTTGATGACATTCATAAAACCCTAATACAACACAATTCCTTCCAATTCACTTTCAAAGCATAAAGGTAATCATGCTGTTTTACATGTCCCTAAAATGGTCTGCCATTTTATTCGTCAAAATCACTTGTTTTACTAAAATTCGCTTAGCTTAGGTTAACCTAGGCCTAGACCTATGCAATGCCGCTTTATTGGTTTTCATTTCCCTACTCTAGCCTATAATAATTTAAAACATTTCTGAAGTGTAGGAGGCAAATATTCATCGTCTTTGTCTCCATACAACGGAAAATGAAGCATGCAAAATACATCACAGGACTTAGCCTACGCTACTCAGTACTCACCAAAACACCGCCAAACGTTTCTCCATCTTGATCGTCGTGATAAACTGGGGTAACATTCACGGCTGAAATGCACTTTTGCAATACTTTGCGAACATTATTCTTAGTAAACAACAGCTTAAACGGATCACTGAATCACGACAGACTTTAAATACAGATTTATAATAGAAAATACCTCACGCGCTCGTGCGTACTCCCGAAAAAGTTGTTGAATTGCAACCTTCCCGGCAAACTCACACATTCGGCTGCAACGCTGCAAGACGCTGCTCTGACAGCGCTCGCTTTCTTTCTGTATTGCAGAACAAAGTGTTCCTGAATGACGTGAATCACATATATTCTAACATTTCGGTCTCAAACAACGATAAATACGGCAAAATACGTCTCACGTTCATTACTGGCACTTGACACAAGGCTGACTAAATCAAGACTGAAGCTAAGCTCTGATTGGCTGTTACTCAGTGAGGTGGAATATGAAAACCAATAGCAGGGCCGCATTCTGGTGCGGACCCAGGCCACCACACTTATAATACAGAAATAATAATACCAAGACGCCAGTTTTGAAAATTAACGATGTTATATATATATATATATATATATATATATATATATATATATATATATATATATATATACACACACACACACACACACACACACACACACACACACATATATATATATAATAATAATTATATATACTGTATATATATATATTATATATATATATATAATATATTAATATGTTTGAAAATTTAGGACTCAGATAACATTACCGGCGAGTTTGGTATCACCAAGTCGCCGAAGTCAGACAAAACATGAATACCTGATTGGAATCAATGGAAAGCGATGATATGACTGTAATTTCTGAGGATCATCGAAATGGATTCATTAGAGCTTTTGTGTTATAGTTGATGCTTTACATAATTGGAAAAGATCCTAGAAACCCCAAAGCATTCAAGGTTTTCATCGAATTAACGTGAAATGCAAAAGGCTTACTTTTTTTGTTTTTAACTCTCTTTTTCCATTAATTAGCATCACATTGTAATGCAAATTAACAGCCAGAGTTAAACTGGTGATGTGTCCTATCGTTGCTGCAATGATTTATCCGCATAATTAGGGTGACCATACGTCCCCCTTTGAGGGGGATAGTCCGTCTTTTTGACTCTTTATCCCCCCAAAAATTGCCCTAATGTTCCCCTTTCAACCTTTCTTTTTTTATGTAATTACTAGAATTGTCCTTAAAAATTAGAGAGTAATTTTTGTTTATAATGTCAGCAATAAATAACGTTTGAATAAAAACAATGTCATTGATAAACCTAATTTATCATTTCCTGTTATTGAATATACTTAGTAAAGAACAAATCAAGCCAAAAATACACCAAGGAATGATGTAAGAATTCTTTTTTCTTTTTAAATAACGTCTGTAATTTTCCTTAAAATTTAAAGAATAATTTTCTGTTTAAAATGTCAGCAATATTGTCTGAATAGAAACAGTAATTGATAGACCTTAGAATGTCAGCGATAATGTCTGAATAAAAACACTGATTGATAGACTTTTTAATTTATTATCACCTGTAATTGAATATACTTATATGTATTAAATTTCTGAATTTATAACGACTCAACATAGGTGCAAGTGCGCATGGGCTTACTATAATTTTGTCCCCCTTTCGCAAGAAAAATAAATGGTCACCCTACGCATTATAAATGGGCTTAGAGTTACTTTGCTGATCAATAACTAGTTTTATATTTTACCATGGATGTAACTTTAACATTTGTTATTGTTTTTCAATTAAAATCGTTCTTTTTCATTCTCATTTTTATTTGGAGTAATTCCAATTGCTCTTTATATCGCTTGCCTCCTTTGATGACTGATTTTTCATATATACTGCAAATAATAATTTTATAATTAACTCGACGTTAACTTAAATATAATACTTCTCAGATCTGACAATTTAGCAATAATCAAAGGAAGCTACATTACCTCCATATACAGTGGAAATAAGGGAATAAAAGCTTGTTAGAAAAAATATCATCAATGTTGTAGTATGTTAGAGAGAGAGAGAGAGAGAGAGAGAGAGAGAGAGAGAGAGAGAGAGAGAGAGAGAGAAGCTTTAATCTGAATAGCCGCCAGAGACTATTACCATAATGTGGCAGTGTTACCTATTGTTCTGTTACATCATTTGGATTTCTTGATCGAAATACATGGACAGCCAAGTTTTCCTTATGCACGAAAATATGGAAAGAGTTAAACAGATTTGACATTTCGTAAGGGTGCAGTTTATGCTCCGTACAAGTCATCGTGTTTTTCCTTGATGTCCTAAAATACCTCCTTACCTTGATCAACTGTTTTATCATCAAATTGTATCTTGGTTAATTAAAAAAAAAAAAGTACTTTTAAAGTTGTTGCAGCCATAAGGAAGTTTTTATAAGATCATTGCTAGACTCTAATAGGCCTAAGATTCCCTAACCATAGAAACTTGGTAATACTACAATACATTTCCTTGAAGCTTCGGGTTTTAGACCTATAAGGAAAAGAGAGAAGGAAATTGAACACAATACCACAATATCAGAGATATATGATCTCAGATCGAAGTGGAAATGAGAAAATAAACTTCATTCTATGCTTTCAGGATCGAAAGATGGAAGGAATCAACTTCCCAAGCAGTTAAACCTGTCATACCCTTGCAAAGTATGTTGCCGATATTTTACAATAGGCCTAATTATGGGCCGTCTACAGTAGAAATGCGTTACGTACAAATACTATTACACTCACCAAGAGCCATAACAAAGAACATAAAATTTTACTGATAGGCAGATGTAAAAGCACCAATTAGAACAGATGAGACAGGTGTAAAAACGCCAATCATAACAGATGCAAGTGGTATTAGAGGCCTCAACTTGGGAATACTAAATCGTTTGGCTACTCCAGAAAGATGGTTCTTTCACGCCAAAATGCAGGAAATTTGTTGCTTATTAAAAAAAATCTGCCATTGACGCTCTTCGGGAAATATATGATATTATACTACTTAAAACCTTTAACTAAACAAGGCTTTGGTTAACGTTAATGAAGAGGATAACTTGACACTTGTCGAAAACAGTGTGCGCTGTCAGTCTTGCGTTCGCTCGCTACTACAAAGCTCTCAAGGTTGATGATCATTGAACAGCTTGATGAGTGAATGACTTCGTAAATTAAATTGTTAAAAAATTAAGAAAATGGGCTTGTTAATTACATTAGATTTCCAAAATTTTGTAGTAATTGCAAATACAGTAATGGAAAAATAAGACATTTGATTTTCATCTAGATTAAAATTTCTTTTTTTTATGTAAGATAACGGACAAATTCACACACATTAAGAAAACGGCGTCTATGATAATGTTGTGAGCAGTCCATACATGAGCATCACGAAATTTGAATTTAGGTGGCTAATTTGAATGGCATTCTGACTTTAAATTCTTATTACTTTAAAAAAGAAAGAGAAAAAGAAAAAACATAAATGCACCCCTGCAGAATACGAGAAAACAGAAAAACTAAGTATCACGGCTGTGTCTTTTACTGTTATTGCTCCACAGTTATGTTAGGTCCCTCACTCGCTCACCCCCAACATCGATATCTGGATCTACGAAACGGCGCAACGGATTTCACTGAAATTTGGCACGATTAAGAGACCTTAGTAGGAACCCTCTACAACCTGAGTTTCATCTCAGTCGGTTGAATATTTCCAGAGTTATAAAGGGCCAAAGTCGCAGTTTTTTATGTACTCCTGGTGGCTGGGCTTTACTAACCGCCAACAACCGTGGCTGTTGACATACTGATATATCTCTTTCTTGTTTATGCATGCGACAACCCTCAAATATATTACAAACACACATACACATGTATGTATGTATGTATACATACATACATACATTATATACACATTTATGCATTCCTTCACCAATAACCTATGCTCATCAAAATGTTCATCAAAACCACGACGAAACCCTTTAACCATAATTAGCTGTTCACGGTATCATCAGTAAACTTCACCACTATAGCGCTAAATTCCATTCGCACCCTCTTATCGTATCCTTCTGTTATGCCAGTACATTTACTTTTCATTTTCAGACTTTTTGTCTATCATGCTTTATATTGAAAGGTATTCTAGCTTTTTCAGTACAACAATATTTCATTAGAGTTTTCTTATTAAATTCAGCACCAGAAAGAATCAGCAGTTGTGCATTCTGTCTTCTAAAAGGGGATAGGATAATTAACGTCTTCAGGGTTTGTTCCTCAAATGAAAAGACAATGATGAATTCCTTTGTGGAAAATTTTTGTAGCCTTTTTTTTTTTACAGATAATTGCTGACTGTCACAGTGGCACTATTTGCAAAGATTGCAGTTGCTATTGAAATGAGCTAATGCGATACATATCAAATGATATTTTGCAAAGAATGTGCAGTAAACCATATGAATAATAAATTTATTTCATTACAGGTAATCTTGAAGTTCGCTTTTTCTTTGTCCCTTGTGGCTTCCTGCGCCTTTGCTGACGGAGGCTACGGAGGACATGGAGGATCCCTTGGGGGTCATGAAAGTTCAGTGGTTGTAGCCCATGAAGGATCCCTGGGAAGAGGGTTTGGTTCTGGTATGCATGGAGTGCATAGTGGTTCCTTTGGGGAACATCGAGTTTCATATGGAGACGGATATGGAGGCCATGGGGGAAGTTCTAGCACAGGTTTCAGTGTATTCATCCTGGGACATACTGGATCCTTGGGAGGTAGATACAGAGATCATGGAGGAATCTCCGAAGGTCATGGAGGAATCTCTGGAGGTCATGGAGGTCTTTCTGGTGGACACATAGGATTTTCTGGAGTTAATGGAGGAATCTCCGAAGGTCATGGAGTAATCTCTAAAGGTCACGGAGGATTTTCTGGAGTACAGGGAGGAATCTCCAAAGGTCATGGAGTAATCTCTAAAGGTCAAGGAGGATTTTCTGGAGTTCATGGAGGAAACTCCGAAGGTCATGGAGTAATCTCCAAAGGTCACGGAGGATTTTCTGGAGTACATGGAGGAATCTCCGAAGGTCATGGAGTAATCTCTGGAGGTCACGGTGGATTTTCAGGAGTTCATGGAGGAATCTCCGAAGGCGATGGAGTAATCTCTAAAGGTCACGGAGGATTTTCTGGAGTACAGGGAGGAATCTCCAAAGGTCATGGAGTAATCTCTAAAGGTCACGGAGGATTTTCTGGAGTTCATGGAGGAATCTCCGAAGGCGATGGAGTAATCTCCAAAGGTCACAGAGGATTTTCTGTAGTACATGGAGGAATCTCCGAAGGTCATGGAGTAATCTCTAAAGGTCACGGTGGATTTTCAGGAGTTCATGGAGGAATCTCCAAAGGTGATGGAGTAATCTCTAAAGGTCACGGAGGATTTTCTGGAATTCATGGAGGAATCTCTCGAGGTCATGAAGTAATCTCTGGAGGTCATGGAGTAATCTCCAAAGGTCACGGAGGATTGTCTGGAGGTCATGGAGTAATCTCTAAAGGTCACGAAGGATTGTCTGGAGTTCATGGAGGAATCTCTGGAGGTCATGGAGTAATCTCCAAAGGTCATGAAGGATTGTCTGGAGTACATGGAGGAATCTCTGGAGGTCATGGAGTAATCTCCAAAGGTCATGGAGGATTGGTCTGGAAAGGTAAATGGAGGAATCTCTCGTCTGGATTAACTCCAAAGGTCATGGAGGAATCTCTGAGGTCATGGATTAATCAAAGGTCATGGAGGGTTGTCGGAGTCATGAGGAATCTCTGGAGGTCATGGAGTAATCTCCAAAGGTCATGGAGGATTGTCTGGAGTACATGGAGGAATCTCTGGAGGTCATGGATTAATCTCCAAAGGTCATGGATTGTCTGGGTTCCAATGGAGGAATCTCCTTGGAAAGGTCATGGATAACGGCCAAATTCATGAGGATTGTCTGGAGTACATGGAGGAATCTCTGGAGGTCATGGAGTAATCTCCAAAGGTCATGAAGGATTGTCTGGAGTACATGGAGGAATCTCTGGAGGTCATGGAGTAATCTCCAAAGATCATGGAGGATTGTCTGGAGTACATGGAGGAATCTCCGAAGGTCATGGATTAATCGCCAAAGGTCATGGAGGATTGTTTGGAGTTCATGGAGTAATCTCTGGAGGTCATGGAGTAATCTCTGGAGTTCATGGAGGAATCTCTGGAGGTCATGGAGGAATCTCTGGAGGTCATGGAGTAATCTCTGGAGGTCATGGAGGACTGTCTGAAGGCCATAGAGATATATCAGCCTCCTACGTAGGGTAAATTATAATTCAAACCTCTTCCTAACTATTAATGTAACTTATTTTCTTGTAATCTTAGGTTCAATTTCAAAATAAAGTTAAGTACCCCTTTTTATAAAAGGGAAGTACATAAAAGATTTCATGTAAGCTGCAAGACATAAACAGTGTCTTATCTTGTATGTTACCAATTTTGAAATAAAAATTAGACCTCTATTATGTTTGCATGAAAATCCTTAATTATAGAAAGCAATGAAATGAAGTTCCTTAGATATTATGATTTTCTATCTCCAAATAATAAAGGAAAAATAACTGCATGATTATTCTTAATA
>NC_061110.1:108834523-108837023 GCF_015104395.2 Macrobrachium nipponense
GTGTCCAAATGCTCTACGTTGGTTAACGGCTGCAGATCCGTATTGGACAGGGCCTCAGCGACCTGAGCAAGGTGTTACTTGGCTCTTGCTGGGTCCTCTCATGTCTTCTAAAGGTGGCCTCACATTAGGCCTTTTTTTTCTCCAGCTTCAAGCCGTTGCTAGCGAAAATGGAAAACCAAAAGCTTTTAGCTCGAGATTTTGGCTTCCCGTCTGGACGGGAAGCTCCGAGCATGAACCGCGAGCGACCACATAGTGTAAACAAACAAGATGGCTGCTGCTGATAGGACGTACTCTCAGACCTTTGGCTTCTCTGACTCCTGAGCCACTCTCGAACCCACAAACGTTTTTTGTTACTCTTGCATTCACGTAAGTTTCCGAGAAATACACCACTGCAGCACATCTTGCAACAGTCCGACAATTTCTGGGTGCCATGATGATATCAGCTGATCAGTTTTGTTTACTTTTTCCTACGGCTCCTCGAAACCACGAGTTCCTAGTGTAACGATACAACACTTTTGCTCGCCAGCATCAGCTGGATGCTGGCCAAAACCGCGAGCAAGAAATGACTAGTGTGATACCAGCTTAAGAGGCGCGATGTTCTCAGTGGGTTGGGGCGTGCTGTCTGGTCCCTGTTGGCTTGCGTACTCCTTCTCCTGCTGGAGGGGAGTATATGGTCCAATTCTTGTTGGGCGTTTAAGGTCGGCTTCTGAATAGCAATGCTTACCGCTTCGGTTATTAAGAGGCGACCATAGTTGCTTCTCTGTGCACGACCTGGATGCCTTCTATAAGCGCTTGTAGAGATGGCTTCCTGTCGTGAACATCTATATAACGTTGATGGATGGCCCCTTGATTTCTATGAGCCAGCAGACGTCTCCGAAGGGTCGTTGTCGTTGTAGTGTGCCCGATGGAGTTTCGGCTGTGAGATTGACACATCTCTTGACAAGGGAATCTGTAAACTACGTTCGTGCACATCTCCTTCGGTCCCCCCGGAGCGGTGCTGTTCTTCATTATTAGGGCTGCTAAAAGGTTGGGCTTATTATATATCCTGAGGCTTATTTTGTGAAAGTAGGAAGTCTGCGTACTTTTCACCAGAAATTGACGAACGAGAATCGGAAAAAACTTCGTCGGTATGAAGATACCTGCAAGAAACTAACTGATGCCACTAAAGCAATTGCTTTTAACGAATATATATATATATATATATATATATATATATATATATATATATATAATATATATATATATTGCAAGAAGAAAAAATATTGGGGGTTAAATGGTCAGGATCACTGGTTACTACAGTAATTCGTAAAGTGCCCAGCCTAGAAAAACAAAAATTTCTTAACAAAAGAATAAGAGAACACAATCGTCTTGTCGATTTAAAAGAAAAATAAAATTTTCAATACATTTTGTCGTTACATTCCTTTGCCCAAGGATATAGATCTACACTATTGAATTTGGTGTTCATCAAGAGAAGTCTTAAAACAGTTATCTCGATCCAGATAAATAACACAATACAGTAGGTCAATTGGACTAGTCACGTTTGTGGAATCACTAGACCGTGAAAAGAATCAGCTTTAGCAGTGTCGTTCAGTATTCATGTAGATTAAGATGAGGAACGAGAGAGAGAGAGAGAGAGAGAGAGAGAGAGAGACACCGAAGAATGATTCAAATTTAAGAAACGTTCAGTGATTTACGGAGAAAACAGCCTGGAACCAACATCAAGGTTAGAAGAAAGTAATCTCAGACGAACTGTCAACAACGTGCGCTTCTCACCCTTCATTTTTTTTCCTCAGGTCTTATAACAATTAAGAATTGTTAAAAAAGGGCCTCGTAGTTTATTGATATTTATTGTGGAAGAAATTTCCTTTTATTTTGTATAACGCTCCTGTTCGTCTCATACTACTCAGCAGTAGTACACGGTACATAGTAATAGTACACAGCAGTAAAAACGCGTATTGACAGATAGAATGAAAATTAATCTCATTATATATATATATATATATATATATATATATATATATATATATATATATATATATATATATAGAGAGAGAGAGAGAGAGAGAGAGAGAGAGAGAGAGAGAGAGAGAGAGAGGCACTTAATTGAAAAATTGGTTTGAGCAAAAATGATCCACGATTTATAATCTCAAGCCGATCATTTCTAAGTGACTATAACCTTCAAGGAATAATGTGTGTGTGCGCGCGCGCGTGTGAGGAGAGAGAGAGAGAGAGAGAGAGAGAGAGAGAGAGAGAGAGAGAGAGAGATGGATGTATGTGTAACAATTTTTCCATATTTAGATATTTTCAAATAAGCATAGTGAAAGAGTTTCCTTATTACTTCCCAGTTAGTATTTTCGACTGATAAAATCTGCGTAGGCAATAAATAAACTAAAAACTATCTCACGTAAATATCAGTCGAGAAGCCTTTTTATTTTAGTGCAATAAAAGTAAAATCAACGAAAATATTACGGAATATTCAGTGAATGCCTTGTGTGTCTAC
>NC_061110.1:108847023-108857375 GCF_015104395.2 Macrobrachium nipponense
ATATAATAAAAGCAGTATAGCTATACGAGGAATTCACAGTAAAGAAAATGAAATCGGCGTTACAATATTCATGGACATAACGTCTGAAAATGCAAAAGAATTGTTCGATATAAATTAAATAGTATCATGTCTTTGAATTCTATAAATTATCATAATTTCAGTAACACTGAAATACATAGATATTAATGACAGTTACGATATTCAAATCAGCCAGCTGCTGAAAATTTTTTTTAAAGAATTCTACGTTACCGTTGAAATAACTACACCTCTGGGTTATAGATATAATACTGCCAATGCAAAATGAAATAACCTGTTATCAGATACAATTTCAGGTAAGTGGGGAAACTGACTGACAAAAAGCGAAGGAAACCTTGGGAAACCCTGTGTGCAAAGACACTACAAGAACGCAGATCTCACACGATGTTTATCTGTTTACCGATCCCATATAAAAAAATAAAAATAAAAAAACCACGCCTCTCTACGCGAACCTTGAAATTAAAAATAGACGAGAAAGAACTATCAAGGAAAGAAGTTCTGTCATCGTCGATTCACGTCTTAATTGGAAGGAAGACGACCTTGTTCATCCATTCCACCCGGCCTTCCACGAATTCGACTGCGATCCTGGACTTTTCGTATAAAAGAAGGCACCGAGGCGAGAGGAGTTTCATTCATATCCCAGGTGTTCCTTGGAGCTTCAAGATGGTAAGCTGCTCTCTCCTTCTCCCTTACTATATATATATATATATATATATATCTATATATATATATATATATATATATATATATATATATATATATATATATACATATATATATATATATATATATATATATATATATATATATATATATATATATTCACATAATTCCTACAATAAGCCGTTTCCGTTTCCCAAACAGACGATGACTCAAGAGAAAAACAAGACAATAGTCACTGCCACAGCCAAGCTTTGCTTCTGAATTGGTCAAATTCTTGTGAACCTTAAGCTTCCACATCATTATCCGCTTCAAATTCTCCAACAGAAGGCTCATCAGTTATGCATCGAATCCTAACTCAGCGCGACTTTTAGCCCTATCTCCGTTGCACACCGTTCCAATACGTACTATCCTCCACAGGACAAACTTCTTCCATTCTTTGTACAAGACATAAAACACCACATAACATATACAATTTTTATTCACTTACGCCATCACTTTCACATTACTTAGTAGCTTTTATATATTTTTCCTCATCAGTCCTTCTGACTCTACATACGCTAATGCGAGCAATTTCCTTCGTGTGATTCAACTTATTTCTTCCATTTACTTCTGACATTCACAATACATTTCTATACAGTAGAATTGACTCAGGTACCCTTAAGTATTCTCGCTTCGGCTACTATTGAATTGGTAATAAGTGGTACTACCTAGATATTGCTACCTTACAATGTGCTAATAGTTTTAGAATATAATAACAGTAATTTCCAAAGGCTTATAGTGTTGGGGGGGTTGTCGATCCCCGTATTGGGGGAAAGGGCCTCAAAAGGGCAAACGAACCTCCACTCCAGAGTCCAACGATAACCACACTTTTGGCTCCTGTTGGATAAAAATAAAAAGTAGCCTCTTTTTGTAATTAAAGTCAGATTGACAAGGAGGACCTTACAGGTCATCGTAAGCTTTCTGCTGTATATAATTTAAATAACAAAATCAAACAGGCATACTTCTGTGGCTTTACTTTCCCATTAAATAGTATGATATTCCTGTCATTTTTACTATTGATTGGAAGCATCGTTTATTCACATAGCTATTTATTGGACCTTACTGTGTGATCTGTAGTATTTCTTGCACACCAGATGAAGGTGACCCAGTTCCGATTTCTGAGTGCGGATAGACCAGCGATATAAAGACATGGCGCTAAGAATCTAATCGTAAAAGAAAACGACCCGCCTTAGAATATATCATCAGTATATTTCCAGATCTGCCTTGATTCCTCTTCTCAAAAATCAGTCTCTTCCGAGCGCTTCTCACTAAGCTGTCGTCATCCATTCCCTCTTTTTGACCAAATCACCTTGTGATACTGGAGCAGTGTTCCCCAATGCCAACATTTTTCATTCCCTTTGAAACCGCGAACATGACTTTCATTTCTTTTCATCCTTGCCCTCTGTCGGTATCGTGACCTCAATCTTGTTATTATCAATTCCCACCATGGATTATAGTAACACTTTCATCTATTTCCTGTGAAGAAAATTAATTCCCAGTCTGATGTTTCAGTAATTTCCGGATCTGAGGACCAATTTACAAATTTCCGTATGACCATGGATGCATTTTAACATCAAACATTTCTCCGCAATGCGTCGCTGCCTAAAAGTAGAACGTTTTTCCCAATTTAGTTAATTTCTACTTGTCTAAGGGAGCATCTTAATCTTTAGATTCTTAAGTTTTACTGAGCTTACTACACATCCCCTCTCTCTTGCATTCTTAAACAAACAATTTTCCTGCGTATCGCATTTGGTTTTCATCATCTTTGTAGCAATCTGTGAAAGCTGAATTTTTAGAGCGTCCTTGTTAAAAGTAAGTTGCTGTTTACGACGGAGCTGCCGGGGTACGTTTCTCTCTCTCTCTCTCTCTCTCTCTCTCTCTCTCTCTCTCTCTCTCTCTCTCTCTCCTCTTTTACTACAGCAGATTCTTAAATGGCAACTTGCGTCGTTCTTCTGAATACTTGCATGTCATAATGAAGTCATTTGCTCATTTTATTAATTCTATATCTGTAATCACTTTGGTATGAATAACAATTAAAGCCACTTAAGTAAATGTAAGAGAAGGATTTTATTGAAGGGTTTCTTCAGCCTCCTTATTTCTCATGAGAAAAGCAAAACAATAGACTATTCTTAGGAAATTTCAGAAAAATCCTATTAGATAAAATCCCAGCAAATCTTTGTATGATTAGAGTCAATCCTTTCATACCAAAGTTGTGGATAACAGTTTTATTTTAATTTTAAATTACAACTGAATTGAAAATAAGCAGTTTTTTATTACCTCTTTCCAGGTTGCCCTAAAATTCGCTTTATGTCTGGCCCTCGTCGCTTCCTCTGCTTTGGCTGAAAAACTCGGAGGAGGACATGGAGGTCACGGTGGTTCTATTGGAGGACATGGTGGTGGACTTGGAGGACATAGTGGTTCATTCGGTGGCCACGGAGGATCAGTAGGAGGCCACGCTGGTTCTTTCGGAGGTCACTCTGGTGGTTTTGGAAGTCATGGAGGCATCTCCGGAGGACATGGTGACAGTTTTGGAGGTCATGGCAGCAGCCTTGGTGGTCACAGCAACTCCCTTGGAGGCTTCGGCGGCGGCTCCTTTGGAGGACACGATAGTTCCTTCGGAGGTCACGGTGGATCCCTTGGCGGTCACGGTGGATCCATTGGAAGCAAAGGTGGCTCCGAGGTGGCTCCTTTGGAGGACACGATAGTTCCTTCGAGGTCACGGTGTCCCTTGGACGGTAAAGGTGCCCTCGGAGGACACGATAGTTCCCTTTGGAGGTCACAGTGGATCCCTTGGAGGTCAGTGGATCCCTTGGAGGTCACGGTGGGTCCCTTGGAAGCAAAGGTGGCTCCTTTGGAGGTCACAGCAGTTCCTTTGGAAGTCACGGTGGTGCCATTGGAGGCCACAGTGGATCCCTCGGAGGTCACGGTGGATCCCTTGGAGGTCACGGTGGAGCCATTGGAGGTCACGGTGGAGCCATTGGAGGTCACGGTGGATCACTTGGTGGTCACGGTGGCTCCTTTGGAGGACACAGTGGTTCCTTTGGAGGACACGGAGGTTCCGTAGGAAGTCTTGGCGGTTCCTTTGGAAGCCACGGAAGCGGCATAAGCCATGGTTCCTCCTTCGGTGGAGCAGGAAGCAAAGGACACGGTGGATCTTTTCAAGAGGATATGGTGTCCCCTCATTCTAAAACGCCAGTATCTCTATATATACAGAGAAACTTTGCTAAATTCCTAAGTATGATTAGTTGCATGATATTTAGCTGTAATGTAAATGAATAAATTATTTTCGGTATATGCGCAGTCTTTTTTTCTACTTCCAAAAATTAATAAAACTTCATTTTATATTCATTATTATTATTATTATTATTATTATTATTATTATTATTATTATTATTATTATTATTTATTATTTAGGTAGAGGACCCTCTTTCAAGCATGTTTCTATTCAGGGAGACTGCAGCTTTAAACTGCGTTGATGTTACAGAAATGTTGCATAGGTCATGTAACATTGAAAACGCCGTAATAAGAAGAATAAAAAAAAATTTATATAAAGAAAATCAAAGTAGCTGAAAGCAGCAATCTCCTTCAATAGAACATATTATTATTATTATTATTATTATTATTATTATTATTAATTATTATTATTATTATTATTATTATTATTATTACTATTATTATTATTATTATTATTATTATTATTTCTATCATTTACTCAGTAGAGAAACATATTCAGATGGAACAAACCCACAGGGGCCATTGACTTGAAATTCAAGCTTCCAAAGAATATAGTGTTCATTGGGAAGAAATAAGAGAAAATAAAGTGAAATACAGAGAACAGAGATCCCACTTATTAAGAAATAAAAAACATAATTAATCAATACATGAAAAGATAGAAATATATTAAAATGCAAGACGATTAGTATTAGGGAAGTAATGGAACTTCTCAAGTTCCAACTGCACGACATCCTCTGGGAGGCTGTTCCACAGTCCAACGATGTGGGGAATACATGACCTCTGGAACTGAGATGTTAGACAGCGAGGCCCATTTACTGCATATTGGTGCTGCTGTTCAGCGAGTCTAAGCGACCTAAGAACAATAATTGCATATTAAACCTCACCAAAGCACAAGGAAAAAGTTTTTTAAGAAAGGTTTATTCTTAAAATGTAATATGAACATATCCCTGGCCATCAGACATTTACATTCTTAAGTTAATGATTGAATTCATGAATAGAAAATAAAAAAAGAAGGTAAGTTGTTCCCTATCTTATTGTTAAGAAGTCACTTTGGAAAGCAATGCAAAATCATTACACTAGGAACGGGGGTGGGGGGTATTGGAAAGTAATTTTTCCCTTTTACCTCGGGCCATCTGTCACCAGTTTGATACCTGAACCTTTTATAAGTGATTAGTTCATTAAGATTCAAAGTTCAGATGGGTACCTGAGCATTGTGAAACTAGTTACTTCCCTTTCTACTATAGCAATGGCATATGCATGGTCACTAATAACGATTTTTTTTTTTTTTTTTTTTTTTAAGTTCCCTTTACTTATGCTGTTTGTTATGACATAGCTTTTTTCAAGAGTTTATGGTCATAAAGTAATAAACTTAACCGGTAAAAATTTTGAATGATTGTTGAAAAGAAACTAAAAGATAACGCACCAATAGCCGAAGCTTATGACTGAAATGAAAGAATTAGTTAACAACTAGCGAATATTTCTTAAAAATTAAACCGTGAATTGCCAACTATTTGTCTATTGAGCAGCCTGAGTCTAATGCTCTCTGGTCCTCTTGAAAGAGTTCTGATCTAGCATTAAGAATCAAGAAAGGCAACTCGATGCAGTTTATGCAGTTTAAGGGGTTTAGACAACCAAATATAATAAAGCAAGAACAAAATAACAGGTCTTGTTTTGTCTTCAAAAAAGTATTGTAAGTAATCATGTAACACCTATAACATAAATTTGGTCTCAAGAATAAGAAATAATGAAGAAAATCTCACAAGTGGGTCGTACAAGGGACTGACAATGCAATTGAGCCTGTTTTAAGTAACTTTGAAGTCTTCCGAAATTTAAGCGAAGGGCTCTTTAGAGTGAATAATGTAATGATTAGAATAATATAGACTCTAGTTGCTTCATTATTTAATCATGCAAGTAGCAAGAAAGCAGAGGCCTCGCTATAGTCGACGACAGAGATAACTGTTTTCTAACAATATTCAACGGCTTAGGCAGCGAAATTCTCTGAGGAGAACTGAAAGAGTTCTGAGTAGGCTGCTAAATATACCTGTACCAACAACTGTCGATTACCTGCTGAATGCTGTTACCAGTTACGTGCTTTACGTTTGCTTAATAGTTTTTCTAAGCTCTTGATGCCTTTTTTCATAGCTGTGCCCATTCTTTCGTTTACTGTTTGAGTATATAGCAAGCGACGATATTTCCCCTAAAGAGAATATCAGTCTAAACTGTTTAAATAATGAATCTTCAATTAAGAAATATAAGATTTAACCTTCCTTCCGCATTCCACCGTATACTTTAATTTACTGTCTTCTCTCGATGTCGCTGGGGAACATGACTTGGAAAATAATGCAGCGCTGTTAGTAATTACTCTTCCTCAATGCACTGACCTCTGAGCAAAATAGACAGGTTATATATATATATATGCATATATATATATATATATATATATATATATATATATATATATATATATATATATATATTATATGTATGTATGTATACACACACACGCATATATATGTATATATATATATATATATATATATATATATACATATATATGCGTGTGTGTGTATACTACTACATACATATATATTATATACATATATATATATATATATATATATAAAATATATATATATATATATAGTATGTATAAATGATGTATATGTATATACATATATATATATGATATATACTAATATATATATATATATATATTTATATATATATATGCATATACATATATATATCAACCTGTTTATTTTGCTCAGAGGTCAGTCATTGAAGAAGAGTAATTACTAACGCGCTGCATTATTTTCCAAGTCATGTTCCCAGCGACATCGAGAGAAGACAGTAAATTAAAGTATACCGTGGAATGCGGAAGGAAGGTTAAATCTTATATTCTTAACGAAGATTCATATTTAAACAGTTTAGACTGATATTCTCTTTTAGGGGAAATATCGTCGATTGTTATAATGATATTAATAATTATTTTTTCTATGGTTTTATTTATGTGCAATCATATAAATGTGATTTTTCAGAACCCCTTTATCATATAATCGTGGCTAGAGAAATTATAAATGTTCCCAATACAGATTTCAGCATATTTCCCCATTTTCTTTTCTTTTCTCCCTTTTTCCTTTAGTGCTATAAAAAAAACCACTGTCATTAGATTGATAAAAATGCATTCGAACTCAGCTCGATACCAACAAAATTAAATAATCTGCTTAATAAAATTCTGTCGTAAGACGCTGAAATATTGTAATGTCTTGTCTTTGTTCTTGTGTAAGAGACGCTGCAGTGATGTGGCTGGTATTTTGACATTTTTCAAACCACAAACGGTGTTCCCACCTGAGGAACTCAGTCTAAATAGCCGTGGGTATTTAAGAGCAAATGTCAATGAATAACAGGATTAACCAAACAAAAACTTCTTTCAGTTTTCTTCTGAAGATTGAAAAAGAAACCCACAAATTCAATTTGCAACTTGTTAACTTCTAAGTATTTACATTTAGTTTTACTCCACACTCGAGTACTTTCAGGCCCTTCTGTGGCCCATTCTCAAGAGATGTTTGGGATGTTAGCCTGGGTCAAGGCCCAGCAGTCTTCTTGACCCAGGCTAACATCCCAAACATCTCTTGAGAATGGGCCACAGAAGGGCCTGAAAGTACTCGAGTGTGGAGTAAAACTAAATGTAAATACTTAGAAGTAAACAAGTTACAAATTGAATTTGTGGGTTTCTTTTTCAATAACAGGATTAGTATTATGAACTATAAGAAAGTCATAGAGTTATTGCATTAACAACTGGAGCAATGTTATTATTATTATTATTATTATTATTATTATTATTATTATTATTATTATTATTATTATTATTAAAAGTAATGGCTACTTAATAGCGTCACGCTTGTTGAAATTCTTCTCCTTTTTCAAATAAAAAAAAACAAAAAAAAAGAATCTCTCTGTTACGCTGCTGAAGTAACCATTACTTTTAATAAAGTATGCTTGAGAGAGGGTCTGATTCCTAAGTACACTATTATTATTATTATTATTATTATTATTATTATTAATTATTATTATTATTATTATTATTATTATTAATTATTATTATTATTATTATTATTATTCAGAAATAAAATCTTTTCATATGGAACAAGCCCACAGAGGCTACTGACTTGAAATTCAAGCTTCCAAAGAATATTGTGTTCATAAGAAGGTCATTGCATTATCTGAATTTCTTATGTAAATTTTTACAGCATATTCTCAAATAAGCTTATTTTTTCCATTAATGTAAGTATATCCTTTGTAGCTTGGGGTGGGTCGCCAAGAAAATATATATGAGTCAACCAGACTGGTTTATTTTTATCCGTCCCACTTAACTAACATCTTGTTTTTAAAAAGCTGAGTGAGTGCTAACAAATTATACATAGAGAAAACTTGCAGTAAATGCAAATCTGATCTTTAGATAGAGACAGGAAATTTCGTCAGACAGACAGACGGAGTGAGGAAACCTACTCTTTTCAAGTCGCTTAATAGATCTCCGAAAGTAATACAAATAATTTCATGTACAACAGTAAATGAAAGTGTTTACATAATAATATTAACAACAATAATAATCATCATCATCACCACCATCATCATCATCATCATCATAAGAAAAGACTATACAGCCAACTGAGAGGCGAAGACAACCACCAGAAAATTCCTGAAGCCGAACCAAGTAAGGGACTCTGCAAAAACATATGGGGCAATCCAGTATCACAATACAAGCATTGCACAACATGGCTCCAAGACATTGGTTCGTCAACCCGGGGCCTCGGGGGGCCCATGGCCCCAAAGGGGTCCGTGGAAAGAATTTAGGGGGTCATGGGGGGCTGTTGCAAATTATACATTTCTAAATAATGCTAGGAATCTGAATTAAAAAAAAAAAAAACTTTTTCCCAACTAAATTTAAATTTGCTATTGTCCGCTAGTTTTATGTAGTCTAGTGATGTAAGTTGAACATATCACAGAAATCAATCAAATATAAGATAATTATGACTGTGAACTTCGTAATAAAGCAAGGGAGTTCTCTTCATCAACATTTTATTTATTTTTTTTTCTTTTTTTTTTTTTTACCTTTTTTTGGCGGGGTGGGATTTGGGAGAAAAATGAATGGGAGCCACACGAATGTTGAGAATTCATGAAGGGGGGAATGGAGTGAAAAAGGTTGAGAACCACTGCTCTAGGAGGTGAAGGCAGAAGAATTGGAGAGAACAAAACAAAGATTCAACGAGACCACGGCAGACACGGTCGGAAACCAACTGACGAAAATGCACAACTGGAAAACCCCAATGTCTCGATAAAGTCCATGGATACTGTCTGGAAAACTTCAAGGCCCTACAGCCACGCATAGCAGAACAACTCCAACATTGTACCACAAACCACCATGAGCCCAAATGGGTGGCCGCAGGGATAACATCCCTTGTACAGAAAGGCAAGAACAAGGGAAATATAGCAAGTAACTACAGGCCTATCACCCGCCTGACAACAATTTGGAAGTTACTAACGGGTGTCATCAGTGAAACGCTATAAAACTACCTAGACGATACAAACACCATCCCTCACCAACAGAAAGGCAGCAGAAGAAAGCTTAGGGGCGCAAAAGACCAGCTCCTGATAGACAAAATATAATGACGAATAGTGAGAGAAGGAGAACGAACCTAAGCATGGCATAGATTGACTACAAGAAAGAATTCGACATTATACCACACACGTGGCTAATAGAATGACTGAAAATAAATGGAGCAGAGGAAAAACCCATCATGTTCCTAAAACATACAATGCGTGGCTGGAATACAGTACTTACAAGCTCTGGGATAAGACTAGCAGAAGTTAATATCAGGAGAAAAATCCTTCAAGGTGATTCACTGTCCCCATTACTCTTCGTAGTAGCCATGATTCCCTTGACAAAAGTACTGCAGGAGATGGATGTTGGGTACCAACTCAATAATGAACCAACAGAATTAACCAACTGATGTTCATGGACGACATCAAGCTGTATTGTGAGAGTATCAAGGAAATAGACAACCAAATCCAGAATGTAAGGATAAGGATTGCTTCTGGGGACATCAGGATGGAGTTTGGAATAGAAAAATGAGCCTTGGTCAATATACAAAAAGGCAAAGTGACAAGGACTGGAGGGATAAAGCTACCAGACTGGAATAGTTTGAAACGAATAGATGAGACAGGATACACATACTTGGCAATAATAGAAGGAGAGAATATAAAACACCACAACCAGGAAAGAATATATGCAGAGAGGTGAAGTGATACTCAAGTCAAAACTAAATGCAGGCAACATGATGAAAGCAATAAACACCAGGGCATACCAGTAATCTGATAAA
>NC_061110.1:108857875-108872875 GCF_015104395.2 Macrobrachium nipponense
TTTATCAGATTACTGGTACTGCCCATGTGTTTATTGCTTTCATCATGTTGCCTGCATTTAGTTTTGACTTGAGTATCACTTCACCTCTCTGCATATATTCTTTCCTGGTTGTGGTGTTTTATATTCTCTCCTTCTATTATTGCCAAGTATGTGTATCCTGTCTCATCTATTCGTTTCAAACTATTTCCAGTCTGGTAGCTTTAGCCCTCCAGTCCTTGTCACTTTGCCTTTTTGTAATGATTGCCAAGGCGCATTTTATTTTTCTATTCCAAACTCCATCCTGATGTCCCAGAAGCAATCCTTATCCTTACATTCTGGATTTGGTTGTCTATTTCCTTGATACTCTCACAATACAGCTTGATGTCGTCCATGAACATCAGTTGGTTAATTCTGTTGGTTCATTATTGAGTTGGTACCCAACATCCATCTCCTGCAGTACTTTTGTCAAGGGAATCATGGCTACTACGAAGAGTAATGGGGACAGTGAATCACCTTGAAGGATTTTTCTCCTGATATTAACTTCTGCTAGTCTTATCCCAGAGCTTGTAAGTACTGTATTCCAGCCACGCATTGTAGTTTTTGGAGGAACATGATGGGTTTTTCCTCTGCTCCATTTTATTTTCAGTCATTCTATTAGCCACGTGTGTGGTATAATGTCGAATTCTTTCTTGTAGTAAATCTATGCCATGCTTAGGTTCGTTCTCCTTCTCTCACTATTCGTCATTATATTTTGTCTATCAGGAGCTGGTCTTTTGCGCCCCTAAGCTTTCTTCTGCTGCCTTTCTGTTGGTGAGGGATGGTGTTTGTATCGTCTAGGTAGTTTTATAGCGTTTCACTGATGACACCCGTTAGTAACTTCCAAATTGTTGTCAGGCGGGTGATAGGCCTGTAGTTACTTGCTATATTTCCCTTGTTCTTGCCTTTCTGTACAAGGGATGTTATCCCTGCGGCCACCCATTTGGGCTCATGGTGGTTTGTGGTACAATGTTGGAGTTGTTCTGCTATGCGTGGCTGTAGGGCCTTGAAGTTTTCCAGACAGTATCCATGGACTTTATCGAGACATGGGGTTTTCCAGTTTGTGCATTTTCGTCAGTTGGTTTCCGACCGTGTCTGCCGTGGTCTCGTTGAATCTTTGTTTTGTTCTCTCCAATTCTTCTGCCTTCACCTCCTAGAGCAGTGGTTCTCAACCTTTTTCACTCCATTCCCCCCTTCATGAATTCTCAACATTCGTGTGGCTCCCATTCATTTTTCTCCCAAATCCCACCCCGCCAAAAAAGGTAAAAAAAAAAAAAGTAAATAAAATGTTGATGAAGAGAACTCCCTTGCTTTATTACGAAGTTTACAGTCATAATTATCTTATATTTGATTGATTTCTGTGATATGTTCAACTTACATCACTAGACTACATAAAACTAGCGGACAATAGCAAATTTAAATTTAGTTGGGAAAAAGTTTTTTTTTTTTTTAATTCAGATTCCTAGCATTATTTAGAAATGTATAATTTGCAACAGCCCACCATGACCCCCTAAATTCTTTCCACGGCCCCCTTTGGGGCCATGGCCCCCCAGGTTGAGAACCAATGTCTTGGAGCCATGTTGCATGCTTGTATTGTGATACTGGATTGCCCCATATGTTTTTGCAGAGTCCCTTACTTGGTTCGGCTTCAGGAATTTTCTGGTGGTTGTCTTCGCCTCTCAGTTGGCTGTATAGTCTTTTCTTATGATGATGATGATGATGATAGTGGTGATGATGATGATTATTATTGTTGTTAATATTATTATGTAACACTTTCATTTTACTGTGTTACATGAAATTATTTGTATTACTTTCGGAGATCTATTAAGCGACTTGAAAAGAGTAGGTTTCCTCACTCCGTCTGTCTGTCTGACGAAATTTCCTGTCTCTATCTAAAGATCAGATTTGCATTTACTGCAAGTTTTCTCTATGTATAATTTTAGCACTCACTCAGGCTTTTTTAAAAACAAGATGTTAGTTAAGTGGGACTGATAAAACTAAACCTGTCTGGTTGACTCATATATATTTTCTTGGCGACCCACCCCAAGCTACAAAGGATATACTTACATTAATGGAAAAAATAAGCTTATTTGAGAATATGCTGTAAAAATTTACATAAGAAATTCAGATAATGCAATGACCTTCTTATGAACACAATATTCTTTGGAAGCTTGAATTTCAAGTCAGTAGCCTCTGTGGGCTTGTTCCATATGAAAAGATTTTATTTCTGAATAATAATAATAATAATAATAATAATAATAATAATAATAATAATAATAATAATAATAATAATAATAATAATAATAATAATAATAATAATATGTGGCGCCAGTGGAGGAGTTGGTTAGGTCGTCAATAGACTTAAGTCAAGTTAAGCAACATTGGGGCTGGTCAGTCGTTGGATGGGTGACCGCTCTCCTCGGCGTTGATTCCTTGGGAAAGGATCTTTACCATAATTTCCTCAGTCTACTCAGCTGTAAATGAGTACCTATCCCTGATGGGGTAGGGTCCAGCTATGGGTTAAATAGCAAAACTCAGCAATGATGGAAAGAAATGAAGGAATAAACGACAACGACGTAAATGGAACCTCTGGCAACAGAGGAGCCTCGTCCGGCAACCAGGTATACAACCCAATGTAGGGGAAGGACGGTCAGGTACTTGGAGGTCGTCATCCAGCAACTGATCAAAACCACGACAGTAATCAACAGCCTGAGATTGGAGCTACAGAGGCAAAAAGGAAGAAATGGACAAGAGAAGAAAATAAGGAAATATGGAGATGCTACATCAGAAGCAACCCGACGGAGAGAGGATATAGAAGAAGATTGATCAACATCTGGGATGAAGAGTTTAACAACCCACACCCCCCAAACAGAGCAGAGGCTGGCAGACCAAGTAAGGAACATAAAGAAAAAGAACTGGCTCTCCCCAACAGAAAGAGAAGAACTGGAAAGGGAAATGTCACACGACAACGAATTACACGAAGACGAACTGAGAGACGATGCCACAGAAGACGACAGAGAGGATGAAGTATCAAACAACGACACACGAAGAAACACCGACGAAGTAACAGAGAGGACGGAATGGGTAGAAAAGATTAGACAATGGATGGAGCCAGATACAGAGAGAACAAAGATCCCCTCCATGAAAGCCTACAACACCAAGAAATTAAGGGAGAAAACAAGTGAGGTCAATGGGCCTAATACACACCACCAGTATCACAGAAACAAATAACTTGACATATGCAGGAGCAAGATTAGTAGCCGAACTGATGGGGATTCGAACACCAACACCACCGTCACAACCAACCCAACAGAAACCAAAAACAGCAACCTCCTTGGAAAAGGCGCCTGGAAAAGCAAATCATGGTGATGAGATCTGACTTGAGTAAACTGAAAGAGATGGCAGAAAAAGAAAAAAGGCTAAGAAGCAAGAAAAACAAGGGAGGAACTCAACGAGAAATACAAAGTACAAGAGAGGGGACTAAACAACACAATAGAAGATGTAAAACAGAGGCTTAAGGCCAAAGCACACAAGATCCAACGGTACATGAACAGGAATAAGGGATACCAACAGAACAAACTATTCGGAACCAACAGAAAAGACTATACAGCCAACTAAGAGGGGAGACAACCACCCAGAAATTCCTGAAGCCGAACCAAGTAAGAGACTCTGGGAAAACATATGGAGCAATCCGGTATCACACAACAAACATGCAACATGGCTCCAGGAAGTCAGGAAGAAGAAACAGGGAGAATAAAACAAAGATTCACAGACATCACGACAGACACAGTCAGACACCAACTAAAGAAAATGCCAAACTGGAAAGCCCCAGGTCCGATGAAGTCCATGGATACTGGCTCAAAAACTTCAAGGCCCTACACCCACGAATAGCAGAACAACTCCAGCATTGTATCTCAAATCACCAAGCACCCAAATGGATGAACCACAGGAAGAACATCCTTAGTACAAAAAGACAAGAGTAAGGGAAATATAGCCAGTAACTACAGGCCTATCACCTGCCTACCAATAATGTGGAAGTTACTAACAGGTATCATCAGTGAAAGGCTATACAACTACCTAGAGGAGACAAACACCATCCCACCCCCACCAACAGAAAGGCTGCAGAAGGAAGTGTAGGGGCACAAAAGACCAGCTCCTGATAGACAAAATGGTAATGAAGAACAGTAGGAGAAGGAAAACCAACCTAAGCATGGCATGGATAGACTATAAGAAAGCCTTCGACATGATACCACACATGGCTAATAGAATGCCTGAAAAATATATGGGGCAGAGGAAAATACCATCAGCTTCCTCAAAAATACAATGTGCAACTGGAATACAATACTTACAAGCTCAGGAATAAGACTAGCAGAGGTTAATATCAGGAGAGGGATCTTCCAGGGCGACTCACTGTCCCCACTACTCTTCGTAGTAGCCATGATTCCCATGACAAAAGTACTACAGAAGATGGATGCCGGGTACCAACTCAAGAAAAGAGGCAACAAAATCAACCATCTGATGTTCATGGACGACATCAAGCTGTATGGTAAGAGCCATCAAGGAAATAGATACCCTAATCCAGACTGTAAGGATTGTATCTGGGGACATCAGGATGGAGTTTGGAATAGAAAATGCGCCGTTAGTCAACTTACAAAAAGGCAAAGTAACGAGAACTGAAGGGATAAAGCTACCATGATGGGAGCAACATCAAACACATAGATGAGACAGGATACAAATACCTGGGAATAATGGAAGGAGGAGATATAAAACACCAAGAGATGAAGGACACGATCAGGAAAGAATATATGCAGAGACTCAAGGCGATACTCAAGTCAAAACTCAACGCCGGAAATATGATAAAAGCCATAAACACATGGGCAGTGCCAGTAATCAGATACAGCGCAGGAATAGTGGAATGGACGAAGGCAGAACTCCGCAGCATAGATCAGAAAACCAGGAAACAAATGACAATACACAAAGCACTACACCCAAGAGCAAATACGGACAGACTATACATAACACGAAAGGAAGGAGGGAGAGGACTACTAAGTATAGAGGACTGCGTCAACATCGAAAACAGAGCGCTGGGGCAATATCTGAAAACCAGTGAAGACGAGTGGCTAAAGAGTGCATGGGAAGAAGGACTAATAAAAGTAGACGAAGACCCAGAAATATACAGAGACAGGAGAAAGACAGAAAGAACAGAGGGACTGGCACAACAAACCAATGCACGGACAATACATGAGACAGACTAAAGAACTAGCCAGCGATGACAATTGGCAATGGCTACAGAGGGGAGAGCTAAAGAAGGAAACTGAAGGAATGATAACAGCGGCACAAGATCAGGCCCTAAGAACCAGATATGTTCAAAGTACGATAGACGGAAATAACATCTCTCCCATATGTAGGAAGTGCAATACGAAAAATGAAACCATAAACCACATAGCAAGTGAATGCCCGGCACTTGCACAGAACCAGTACAAAACGAGGCATGATTCAGTGGCAAAAGCCCTCCACTGGAGCCTGTGCAAGAAACATCAGCTACCTTGCAGTAATAAGTGGTACGAGCACCAACCTGAAGGAGTGAATAGAAAAACGATCAGGCAAAGATCCTCTGGGACTATGTATCAGAACGGATAGGGTGATACGTGCAAACAGACCAGACGTGACGTTGATTGACAAAGTCAAGAAGAAAGTATCACTCATTGATGTCGCAATACCATGGGACACCAGAGTTGAAGAGAAAGAGAGGGAAAAAATGGATAAGTATCAAGATCTGAAAATAGAAATAAGAAGGATATGGGATATGCAGTGGAATCGTACCCATAATCATAGGAGCACTAGGCACGATCCCAAGATCCCTGAAAAGGAATCTAGAAAAACTAGAGGCTGAAGTAGCTCCAGGACTGATGCAGAAGAGTGTGATCCTAGAAACGGCACACATAGTAAGAAAAGTGATGGACTCCTAAGGAGGCAGGATGCAACCCGGAACCCCACACTATAAATACCACCCAGTCGAATTGGAGGACTGTGATAGAGCAAAAAAAAAAAAAAAAAAAAAAAAAATAATAATAATAATAATAATAATAATAATAATAATAGTGTACTTAGGAATCAGACCCTCTCTCAAGCATACTTTAGTTAAAAGTAATGGTTACTTCAGCAGCGTAACAGAGAGATTCTTTTTTTTTTTTATTTGAAAAAGGAGAAGAATTTCAACAAGCGTGACGCTATTAAGTAGCCATTACTTTTTTTTAATAATAATAATAATAATAATAATAATAATAATAATAATAATAATAATAATAATAATAATAATAATAACATTGCTCCAGTTGTTAATGCAATAACTCTATGACTTTCTTATAGTTCATAATACTAATCCTGTTATTGAAAAAGAAACCCACAAATTCAATTTGTAACTTGTTTACTTCTAAGTATTTACATTTAGTTTTTACTCCACACTCGAGTACTTTCAGGACCATTCTGTGGCCCATTCTCAAGAGATGTTTGGGATGTTAGCCTGGGTCAAGGCCCAGCAGTCTTCTTGACCCAGGCTAACATCCCAAACATCTCTTGAGAATGGGCCACAGAAGGGCCTGAAAGTACTCGAGTGTGGAGTAAAACTAAATGTAAATACTTAGAAGTTAACAAGTTACAAATTGAATTTGTGGGTTTCTTTTTCAATCTTCAGAAGAAAACTGAAAGAAGTTTTTGTTTGGTTAATCCTGTTATTCATTGACATTTGCTCTTAAATACCCACGGCTATTTAGACTGAGTTCCTCAGGTGGGAACACCGTTTGTGGTTTGAAAAATGTCAAAATACCAGCCACATCACAGCAGCGTCTCTTACACAAGAACAAAGACAAGACATTACAATATTTCAGCGTCTTACGACAGAATTTTATTAAGCAGATTATTTAATTTTTGTTGGTATCGAGCTGAGTTCGAATGCATTTTTATCAATCTAATGACCAATGGTTTTTTTTATAGCACTAAAGGAAAAGGGAGAAAAGAAAATGGGGAAATTATGCTGAAAATCTGTATTGGGAACATTTATAATTTCTCTAGCCACGATAATATATGATAAAGTGTTCTGAAAAATCACATTTATATGATTGCATATAAACCATAGAAAAAATAATTATTAATATCATTATAACAATCGACGATATTTCCCCTAAAGAGAATATCAGTCTAAACTGTTTAAATATGAATCTTCAGTTAAGAATATAAGATTTAACCTTCCTTCCGCATTCCACGGTATACTTTAATTTACTGTCTTCTCTCGATGTCGCTGGGGAACATGACTTGGAAAATAATGCAGCGCTGTTAGTAATTACTCTTCTTCAATGCACTGATCTCTGAGCAAAATAAACAGGTTATATATATATGTATATGCATATATATATAAATTATATATATATATATATATATATATATATATATATGTATATATATATATAGTATAATACATATACACATATACATACATATATATATATATATATGTATGTATGTATACACACACACGCATATATATGTATATATATATATATATATATATATATATATATATATATATATATATATATATACATATATATATATATATATATATATATATATATATATATATATATATATATATATACATATATATGCGTGTGCGTGTAACATACATACATACATACATATATATATATATATATATATATATATATATATATATATATATATGCTATATATATATAACCTGTTTCTATTTTGCTCAGAGGTCAGTGCATTGAGGAAGAGTAATTACTAACAGCGCTGCATTATTTTCCAAGTCATGTTCCCCAGCGACATCGAGAGAAGACAGTAAATTAAAGTATACGGTGGAATGCGGAAGGAAGGTTAAATCTTATATTCTTAATTGAAGATTCATATTTAAACAGTTTAGACTGATATTCTCTTTAGGGGAAATATCGTCGCTTGCTATATACTCAAACAGTAAACGAAAGCATGGGCACAGCTATGAAAAAAAGGCATCAAGAGTTAGAAACTATTAAGCAACGTAAAGCACGTAACTGGTAACAGCATTCAGCAGGTAATCGACAGTTGTTGGTACATGTATATTTAGCAGCCTACTCAGAACTCTTTCAGTTCTCCTCAGAGAATTTCGCTGCCTAAGCCGTTGAATATTGTTAGAAAACAGTTATCTCTGTCGTCGACTATAGCGAGGCCTCTGCTTTCTTGCTACTTGCATGATTAAATAATGAAGCAACTAGAGTCTATATTATTCTAATCATTACATTATTCACTCTAAAGAGCCCTTCGCTTAAATTTCGGAAGACTTCAAAGTTACTTAAAACAGGCTCAATTGCATTGTCAGTAACCCTTGTACGACCCACTTGTGAGATTTTCTTCATTATTTCTTATTCTTGAGACCAAATTTATGTTATAGGTGTTACATGATTACTTACAATACTTTTTTGAAGACAAAACAAGACCTGTTATTTTGTTCTTGCTTTATTATATTTGGTTGTCTAAACCCCTTAAACTGCATAAACTGCATCGAGTTGCCTTTCTTGATTCTTAATGCTAGATCAGAACTCTTTCAAGAGGACCAGAGAGCATTAGACTCAGGCTGCTCAATAGACAAATAGTTGGCAATTCACGGTTTAATTTTTAAGAAATATTCGCTAGTTGTTAACTAATTCTTTCATTTCAGTCATAAGCTTGGCTATTGGTGCGTTATCTTTTAGTTTCTTTTCAACAATCATTCAAAATTTTACCGTTAAGTTTATTACTTTATGACCATAAACTCTTGAAAAAAGCTATGTCATAACAAACAGCATAAGTAAAGGGAACTTAAAAAAAAAAAAATCGTTATTAGTGACCATGCATATGCCATTGCTATAGTAGAAAGGGAAGTAACTAGTTTCACAATGCTCAGGTACCCATCTGAACTTTGAATCTTAATGAACTAATCACTTATAAAAGGTTCAGGTATCAACTGGTGACAGATGGCCCGAGGTAAAAGGGAAAATTACTTTCCAAATACCCCCGTTCCTAGTGTAATGATTTTGCATTGCTTTCCAAAGTGACTTCTTAACAATAAGATAGGGAACAACTACCTTCTTTTTATTTTCTATTCATGAATTCATCATTAACTTAAGAATGTAAATGTCTGATGGCCAGGGATATGTTCATATTACATTTAAGAATAACCTTTCTTAAAAACTTTTTCCTTGTGCTTTGGTGAGGTTTAATATGCAATTATTGTTCTTAGGTCGCTTAGGACTCGCTGAACAGCAGCAACCAATACGCAGTAAATGGCCTCGCTGTCTAACATCTCAGTTCCAGAGGTCATGTATTCCCCACATCGTTGGACTGTGGAACAGCCTCCCAGAGGATGTCGTGCAGTTGGAACTTGAGAAGTTCCATTACTTCCCTAATACTAATCGTCTTGCATTTTAATATATTTCTATCTTTTTATGTATTGATTAATTATTTTTTTTATTTCTTAATAAGTGGGATCTCTTTTTCTCTGTATTTCACTTTACTTTCTCTTATTTCTTCCTAATGAACACTATATTCTTTGGAAGCTTGAATTTCAAGTCAATGGCCCCTGTGGGTTTGTTCCATCTGAATATGTTCATCTACTGAGTAAATGATAGAAATAATAATAATAATAATAATAATAATAATAATAATAATAATAATAATAATAATAATAATAATAATAATAATAATAATAATAATAATAATAATATGTTCTATTGAAGGAGATTGCTGCTTCAGCTACTTTGATTTTATATAAATTTTTTTTATTCTTCTTATTACGGCGTTTTCAATGTTACATGACCTATGCAACATTTCTGTAACATCAACGCAGTTAAAGCTGCAGTCTCCCTGAATAGAACATGCTTGAAAGAGGGTCCTCTACCTAAATAATAATAATAATCTAATAATAATAATAATAATCAATAATAATAATAATACAATAATAATAACTAATAAATAAAACTAATAATAATAATAATATAAAATGAAGTTTTATTAATTTTTGGAAGTAGAAAAAAAGACTGCGCATATACCGAAAATAATTTATTCATTTACATTACAGCTAAATATCATGCAACTAATCATACTTAGGAATTTAGCAAAGTTCTCTGTGTATATGTATATGAGATACTGGCGTTTTAGAATGAGGGGACACCATATCCTCTTGAAATAGATCCACCGTGTCCTTTGCTTCCTGCTCCACCGAAGGAGGAACCATGGCTTATGCCGCTTCCGTGGCTTCCAAAGGAACCGCCAAGACTTCCTACGGAACCTCCGTGTCCTCCAAAGGAACCACTGTGTCCTCCAAAGGAGCCACCGTGACCACCAAGGGATCCACCGTGACCTCCAATGGCTCCACCGTGACCTCCAATGGCTCCACCGTGACCTCCAAGGGATCCACCGTGACCTCCGAGGGATCCACTGTGGCCTCCAATGGCACCACCGTGACTTCCAAAGGAACTGCTGTGACCTCCAAAGGAGCCACCTTTGCTTCCAAGGGACCCACCGTGACCTCCAAGGGATCCACTGTGACCTCCAAAGGAACTATCGTGTCCTCCGAAGGAGCCACCTTTACCTCCAAGGGATCCACCGTGACCTCCGAAGGAACTATCGTGTCCTCCAAAGGAGCCACCTTTGCTTCCAATGGATCCACCGTGACCGCCAAGGGATCCACCGTGACCTCCGAAGGAACTATCGTGTCCTCCAAAGGAGCCGCCGCCGAAGCCTCCAAGGGAGTTGCTGTGACCACCAAGGCTGCTGCCATGACCTCCAAAACTGTCACCATGTCCTCCGGAGATGCCTCCATGACTTCCAAAACCACCAGATGTGACCTCCGAAAGAACCAGCGTGGCCTCCTACTGATCCTCCGGGGCCACCGAATGAACCATATGTCTCCAAGTCACCACCATGTCCTCCAATAGAACCACCGTGACCTCCATGTCCTCCTCCGAGTTTTTCAGCCAAAGCAGAGGAAGCGACGAGGGCCAGACATAAAGCGAATTTTAGGGCAACCTGGAAAGAGGTAATAAAAAACTGCTTATTTTCAATTCAGTTGTAATTTAAAATTAAAATAAAACTGTTATCCACAACTTTGGTATGAAAGGATTGACTCTAATCATACAAAGATTTGCTGGGATTTTATCTAATAGGATTTTTCTGAAATTTCCTAAGAATAGTCTATTGTTTTGCTTTTCTCATGAGAAATAAGGAGGCTGAAGAAACCCTTCAATAAAATCCTTCTCTTACATTTACGTAAGATGGCTAATTGTTATTCATTACCAAAGTGATTACAGATATAGAATTAATAAAATGAGCAAATGACTTCATTATGACATGCAAGTATTAAGAAGAACGACGCAAGTTGCCATTTAAGAATCTGCTGTAGAAGAGGAAAAGAGAGAGAGAGAGAGAGAGAGAGAGAGAGAGAGAGAGGAGAGAGAGAGAGAGAAACGTACCCCGGCAGCTCCGTCGTAAACAGCAACTTACTTTTAACAAGGACGCTCTAAAAAATTCAGCTTTCACAGATTGCTACAAAGAGTGATGAAAACCAAATGCGATACGCAGGAAATTTGTTTGTTTAAGAATGCAAGAGAGAGGGGATGTGTAGTAAGCTCAGTAAAACTTAAGAATCTAAAGATTAAGATGCTCCCTTAGACAAGTAGAAATTAACTAAATTGGGAAAAACGTTCTACTTTTAGGCAGCGACGCATTGCGGAGAAATGTTTGATGTTAAAATGCATCCATGGTCATACGGAAATTTGTAAATTGGTCCTCAGATCCGGAAATTACTGAAACATCAGACTGGGAATTAATTTTCTTCACAGGAAATAGATGAAAGTGTTACTATATCCATGGTGGGAATTGATAATAACAAGATTGAGGTCACGATACCGACAGAGGGCAAGGATGAAAAGAAATGAAAGTCATGTTCGCGGTTTCAAAGGGAATGAAAAATGTTGGCATTGGGGAACACTGCTCCAGTATCACAAGGTGATTTGGTCAAAAAGAGGGAATGGATGACGACAGCTTAGTGAGAAGCGCTCGGAAGAGACTGATTTTTGAGAAGAGGAATCAAGGCAGATCTGGAAATATACTGATGATATATTCTAAGCGTGTCTTTTACGATTAGATTGTTAGCGCCATGTCTTTATATCGCTGGTCTATCCGCACTCAGAAATCGGAACTGGGTCACCTCATCTGGTGTGCAAGAATACTACAGATCACACAGTAAGGTCCAATAAATAGCTATGTGAATAAACGATGCTTCCAATCAATAGTAAAAATGACAGGAATATCATACTATTTAATGGGAAAGTAAAGCACAGAAGTATGCCTGTTTGATTTTGTGTTTTTTATTTAAATTAGATACAGGCAGAAAGCTTACGATGACCTGTAAGGTCCTCCTTGTCAATCTGACTTTAATTACAAAAAGAGGCTACTTTTTATTTTTATCCAACAGGAGCCAAAAGTGTGGTTATCGTTGGACTCTGGAGTGGAGGTTCGTTTGCCCTTTTGAGGCCCTTTCCCCCAATCACGGGATCGACAACCCCCCCAACACTATAAGCCTTTGGAAATTACTGTTATTATATTCTAAAACTATTAGCACATTGTAAGGTAGCAATATCTAGGTAGTACCACTTATTACCAATTCAATAGTAGCCGAAGCGAGAATACTTAAGGGTACCTGAGTCAATTCTACTGTATAGAAATGTATTGTGAATGTCAGAAGTAAATGGAAGAAATAAGTTGAATCACACGAAGGAAATTGCTCGCATTAGCGTATGTAGAGTCAGAAGGACTGATGAGGAAAAATATATAAAAGCTACTAAGTAATGCTAAAGTGATTGGCGTAAGTGAATAAAAATTGTATATGTTATGTGGTGTTTACGTCTTGTACAAAGAATGGAAGAAGTTTGTCCTGTGGAGGGAGTAGTACGTATTGGAACGGTGTGCAACGGAGATAGGGCTAAAAGTCGCGCTGAGTTAGGATTCGATGCATAACTGATGAGCCTTCTGTTGGAGAATTTGAAGCGGATAATGATGTGGAAGCTTAAGGTTCACAAGAATTGACCAATCAGAAGCAAAGCTTGGCTGTGGCAGTGACTATTGTCTTGTTTTTCTCTCGAGTCATCGTCTGTTTGGGAAACGGAAACGGCTTATTGTAGGAATTAGTGAATATATATATATATATATATATATATATATATATATATATATATATATATATATATATATATATATATATATGTATATATATATATATAATATATATATATATATATATATATATATATATATATATATAGTAAGGGAGAAGGAGAGAGCAGCTTACCATCTTGAAGCTCCAAGGAACACCTGGGGAGATATGAACTCCTCTCGCCTCGGTGCCTTCTTTTATACGAAAAGTCCAGGATCGCAGTCGAATTCGTGGAAGGCCGGGTGGAATGGAATGAACAAGGTCGTCTTCCTTCCAATTAAGACGTGAATCGACGATGACAGAACTTCTTTCCTTGATAGTTCTTTCTCGTCTATTTTTAATTTCAAGGTTCGCGTAGAGAGGCGTGGTTTTTTTATTTTTTATTTTTTATATGGGATCCGGTAAACAGATAAACATCGTGTGAGATCTGCGTTCTTGTAGTTTGTCTTTGCACACAGGGTTTCCCAAGGTTTCCTTCGCTTTTTGTCAGTCAGTTTCCCCACTTACCTGAAATTGTATCTGATAACAGGTTATTTCATTTTGCATTGGCAGTATTTATATATAACCCAGAGTGTAGTTATTCAACGGTACGTAGAATTCTTTAAAAAAAATTTTCAGCAGCAGGCTGATTTGAATATCGTAACTGTCATTAATATCTATGTATTTCAGTGTTACTGAAATTATGATAATTTATAGAATTCAAAGACATGATACATATTTAATTTATATCGAACAATTCTTTTGCATTTTCAGACGTTATGTCCATGAATATTGTAACGCCGATTTCATTTTCTTTACTGTGAATTCTAGTAATAGCTATACTGCTTTTATATATATTATAAATAAATAAATATATATATATATATATATATATATATATGATATATAGTATATATATATATTAATAGTTAGATAATCCAATTCTAATTGCTTTCTTGCACTTTGAATTCATTTTCATATTCATGGTGTAAATATATATATATATATATATATATATATATATATATATGTATATATATACTATATATATATATATATATATATATATATATATATATATATTTACACCATGAAAAAGAAAAGAATCAATAAAGTGCAAGAAAGCAATTAGAATTTGATTATCCAATTATTAAAATATTAACGACACCATCGACCATAAATGCTCATGATGCGTGTGGAACTTCGTCACTCGAGCATGACCGAATGATGCGCTTGTACCTCCTCTGTATAATAATGATAATAATAATAAAAATAAGATAAAAAAAAAAGGCCATTACGGGGCTTGGCTAAGTGAGATCTACGGATTATCAGATTTCCTATTAAATGGCAAAGCAAAAAAAAACGAAACGCGAAATTACTAAACCACGTTTTAAACCTACCAGGCACGAGTGCGGATCGTTCTCAAAGAGAGAGAGAGAGAGAGAGAGAGAGAGAGAGAGAGAGAGTAGTTTTTAAGGTACTGAAGAAGAAAACGAACTGCGTTTGACCAAAGAAACTAGATAGTTGTTTTAAACCTGTTTACTTGAAGAGTTCGTTTTTCTTGTAAGTAATCATACAGCTTTGAAGAAGGGAAGAGAGAGAGAGGAGAGAGGAAGAGAGAGAGAAGAGAGAGTTGGAAATTATGGCCTTGTGAGAAGCTAGTTTGATTGGACACCCCTCCCATTCTGAGAGAGAGAGAGAGAGAGAGAGAGAGAGAGAGAGGAGAGAGAGGAGTTGGAATTGGGCATTATTGCCTTGTG
>NC_061110.1:108882875-108897160 GCF_015104395.2 Macrobrachium nipponense
GCAGCCATCTTGTTTGTTTACACTATGTGGTCGCTCGCGGTTCATGCTCGGAGCTTCCCGTCCAGACGGGAAGCCAAAATCTCGAGCTAAAAGCTTTCGGTTTTCCATTTTCGCTAGCAACGGCTTGAAGCTGGAGAAAAAAAAGGCCTAATGTGAGGCCACCTTAGAAGACATGAGAGGACCCAGCAAGAGCCAAGTAACACCTTGCTCAGGTCGCTGAGGCCCTGCCCAATACGAATCTGCAGCCGTTAACCAACGTAGACCATTTGGACACACGCACACACACACTCACTCACTCAAATTTAATATTATACATTTATATATAAACAGAAATTATGTGACTTGTACCTTTTTGCATGCTATAAAATACTCTTTTATTCCTGTATTTAGATTTCTATATTCATTGTAATTTTGTATTTAAAAACCAACATGTAGGATATTAAATTTTAAATATACATTTAAGGAAACACTAGCACATGGCATTCATATTTGAATATTTATTTAAACCACTGTTTACACTTTCCCTTTTATTGTCACAGTACATAATATGTCCTTATGTTCTTTGTATCCAAAACAACACCCTTAAGCTGTTAATCCCTAGACTAACCAGTACTCATACCTCAAGGTCATTCTTCCCACTCGATGAAATAAATAGGCCGAAAGGCCAGATTGTAAGTTAGTAGTCGCTTGATAATGCCATAATGAAACAGCTGTCGCGACAAGATTCAATAAATGGAAGAAGGAAGTCTGCGTTATTTTTCACCAGAAATTGACGAACGAGAATCTGAAAAAAACTCGTTGGTATGAAGATACCTGGAAGAAACTTATTGATGCCAGATAAGCAATTGCTTTAACGAAAATTGTACAAGAGAAAAAACTATGCCCTAAAAGTATATATATATATATATATATATATATATATATATATATATATATATATATATATATATATATATATATATATATATATATATATACTAGCTGACCAACCTGGTACTGCCCGGGAAAACTGAACGACAATCTAAGTGTACCGGGTGGGGGCGGGAAAAGGGAATAGGGAGGGTGGGGAAGGGAAGGAAAAGGTAGGGGGAGGGAAGGAAGCAAGGAGAGGGGGAAAGTGTTTGTGTTCCCGGTCCTACTGACATTCTAGTTTTTTCATGTGAGCATTCACATTCGGAAGAGTTGTGGGTGAACTGACAGGTATTATTGTGGTGACAGTCCTTCTTATCCAGGTATTACTGTGATGACTGTCTCTTTTATCCAGAAATTACTGTGGTGACTGTCCCTTTTAATCAGGTAGTACTGTTCTGTGTGCCTTTTTATCCAATTATTACTGTGGCAACTGTTCCATTTATCCAGGTATTACTATCCTGTCTTACGCACTTAATCAGGTATTGATGTATTGTCTTTCCCAGTTTGGAACCAGGAATTACTGTGCTATCTGTTCATTTTATCCAGGTATTACTGTGCTGTTTGTCATCTTTCACCAGGTATTACTGTAGTGGCTGAAAAACATTTTCAATTATATATTACTATGGAATTGAGTACGTTTAAAATGAAGTATGATAAATCTTTAGAGTTTATTTACCTCATAATTTACAAAGGGAAGCCGGCACAAACATATAGACAAACATACAAATATTCACTTTTATACATGAGATTTATCTATATATCTATCTATCTATCTATCTATCTATATATATATATATATATATATATATATATATATATATATTATATATATATATATATTATATATATATATATATATATATATATATATATATATATAGATATATATATATATATGCATATATATATATATACGTATATAATATATATATGTATATATATATATATATATATATATATATATACATATATATAATGTATGTATATATATATATATATATATATATATATATATATATATATATGTAAGTGTTTACATAATAAAAATATGGAATGTTAGTCCTATATATAAAAGATTGCTTACAGGAATGTGATCAGACTAGAGACGCTAAAGATGACGTATACAATAAAAGTAGGCTAAGATAACATGTCGTCACCTGTAGTCATTCAATTGTTATAAACATTAGTCCAAGCTCCCTGCTTGAGACAACTACCGCCTACGTGATCTGTATCGTGTCTCATTTTGATTGTGTGTTCGTATGAAACTATGTCATTGGTATGTATGTTCATATGTTCGAACTACTGTCTGTTCCTTCATAACTTGTAACAGAGATGGTAGACAGGGAGAACAGAGTTAGCTATCGTTATTAGAAGACCTGTACCTCTTTACCTAAGCTTTATCATGTAGAGGAATAGGATTAGCCATCATCATTGGCAAGAAGCGATCAAGCTATCGTCATAGAAGACTTGTTACAATCATATCTGATCTTCAGCATGTAAAACTTCAAGAATATATCTATTTTATACTTAGTGTTTTCTACAAGAACCTCACCGAACCATGAGTTTAAACACATAGTCGTAAAGATAATACCGACTTCGTAATTGATCTACAAAACCCCAGACACTCCATTGAAGATGGGAAGTGCAATACCAACCGACTTAGCGTAAGTTTATCGCTAGTCTAACATTACCTCATAGGGCGCCTTATCATACAAGGCACAAGCCCTAATATATATACGTATATATATAATGATTAAAAACATAAGGTATAAGGTAAGAGAACAGAGTAAAGAACATGTTGGCTCAAACGCTTCTGATGTGTTATAATCGTTCTTGGATATTTATAAATAATGAAAAACCTTCATTCTCACTCTTGTACTCCAAATTTATATTACATATCATATATATATATATATATATATATATATATATATACATATATGTGTGTGTGTGTGTGTGTGTGTGTATCAGTTAAGCTAGGAACCAGAAAAAACTTTTAGAAATTTATTTCCGTGCGTACATACGTCGGAATATGCGTTTTTTTTTTACCAAATACATGTGAATAATAGGACGTTAAGGAATATCCTATACACAGGCTTACCATAAAATGGTAAAAATTCAAGAAAGTATTTTGATAAAAAGGCAATTCCTCTTACTGACGTCACAACATTCCTAATATATCTTTGGGAAACGCCTTAAAAAAAAAGCGACTTCATAAACGGTACAATAAATCTAGTATAATGGGGTTATTATACTAAATTTCTGTACCGTAAACTATGAGAATTTTTTTTATAGTTCTTGAAATTTCTAAGGACATTGATTTTCGCTTAGGTTAATGACCTGCACATTGGTACCTAGCCATATCCACTTCTCGCACGCGATTAGATGAGCTCGTTTTTGTTAGCAGTAAAAGATTGATGGCTTTTTTTATTTTATCTTTTTTTTTAATTCCCTTTCAGGTGCTACGTCAACATTAGCTTTTTTAACATACGATAGGATTGACAACTGTGTACGAAAATACATAACATCAAAAATACATAGCAAAATGTGCCTTAACAAGATTTTAGAAGATAGGAGGCCAACTATTGAAGTTGGTGAATACTGCCTGTAATATATAGCAATATCCGGTTGTTTCGAAATCAGAGCCCCCTCCCCAACTCCACAGACCAAATGGAAAGTTATGAAGTTTTCTGCTCATAGCCTATCTCCAAGTACATTATCTTAAGTTTCTATAAAGCTATTTTTTCATTTTATTTCATTTCTATTTTCAGACTGAGTGACGGAGTTAGATACAGCCAAGGCTAACGACTTGGAGGAAATCAGATGAATTGACCGAATCCGGGCTATAACCTTCTTGAGAAAGGCCAGGGATGCTGGCGCATCCTTCATATCACGTTCCTGGATAGCTAAATACATTAAAAGAGATGAATCATATTTTAAAAGAAACTGGAACCAATATCAATATGACTGTCATTGCGAAAAGTGTGAGAATCTTGGAAGGCCTGAAGTCCTTTCTCAGGAGTCAAAAGACATTATAGCTTAGGCAGTGGGTAGACCAAGAAAGTCTTTACGTAAATTGGCGCTTGAACTAGAAACAAAAGGGGAAAGAAGAGAAGTTATAGTGCTGTACATCATGAGTTGAAAAAATCTGGTATCAAGCCATTTCACGTTATCAGCAAGCCCAACATCACTCAGCAACAGAGAGAAGACTGTGCATGGTTTTGTGGTTCATCTCTTAAAGATTGGGATGAAGCTGACTTTCTCCATGTTTCCGCATCAGATGAATTTACACAGTCAGGAAGCCACATCATAAAAATGATGTCATTTGGGCTGCAAAGTAGGATGATATCAGTGATGACGTGCGCTATTGCCAAGTTGTGAAATTTCCTGAATGTTTGGGAATTTTTCTGTTTCACAGCCAAATGATCATCAAAGAAAAAGGACGGTCATGGAATGGGGAATACTTCAGAGAAACTGTGCTTACTGGTGGAGTATTTCCTTTCCTCAAAAATCCTGAAAATGTGTTACCTGTTGAAGAAGTCACATTTTTACATGATAAGGCACTATGTTTCAAGACTCTTCAGACACAGGAGCTGCTTCAAATCAGTGGTATCGATTTCTTCTTATGTGAATTTCCAGGAAGTTCCCCTGACCTTACTGTTTGTGAAAACATTGGTAGCATCTTAAAAGATCATGTTGAAGCGCGCACAGTGAACTATGATGGTATACCAAGCATCGACGACCTGTGAAGAGAGGTGACCGAACTGCTCAGGGAACTGGAGTTTGCTGAAATCATACCCCTCAAGAATGCAGGCTGTGGTACAGGCAGATGGAGGCCACACAAAATATCAAATACTCAGAGAGAAACTTAAACAAATATCTGTTCTGAATTACTTTTTTTTTTTCTATATCAATTTTAGTTTATGCTGTAGAGGGGGCGATCTAATTTCGAAACACCCTGTATATACGTCCAAGTATCAACTTTATTTTTCTATTAAAGACGACTAGAAGTGATGATATTAAAGAGATATATATATATATATATATATATATATATATATATATATATATATATATATATATATATAATATATATAATATATATAAATGTTCTTAAGATAAAGGAATCAATGTAAAGTCCAGGTTATTTAAAAGTAAGGAAAAGAGGTTAGTGAGAATGATTGAAACAAGGAAGATAGAAAGAGCCTGGAAAATGTTTGAAGAGCATTGTCAGTTTTAGAAAGTACTGGAAATGCATGAAGAACCTGCTGAGCAGCTCGCCTTCACAGAAGTAAATTGTGGATACTGAATACGACTGAGAGGATAAATGTAGCTGTTGATATGAATGGGTAACAAGAGAAGTTGAGAGGGTAAGAATCACAGTAGTAGGAAGAAGCTAAAGGAAAAGATTACAGAATTAATTCTGAGGACTGTTAGCTATGAGAGAGAATGCAGGATGGTTAGTCAATGGCGAGCTTGTATATTTTAGAAGTTATGAGGAAGGAAGGAATGAAACTAACGAAAAAAAGTGTTAGCTATAAAAGGTGAAAGGGGTTATGAGTCAGGAAACATAAAGTATACGAGCGGAGGTGAGTGGCGTAATGTGTAGGCTGGGGGAGTATTGACCCATTTCTGAGGTGTATTTTCTTTCGTGTAGGTATTATATGTACTGGCAGATGATGTGTAAGATGCCCATTCCATTTTTTGTTTAGTCATTCACCTAGTTTTGAGCAAAACATAGTGGTGATTGTGTATATATATATATATATATATATATATATATATATATATATATATATATATATATATACATATATATATATATATATATATATATATATATATATATATATATATGTATATATATATGTGTGTGTGTGTATGTGTGTGTGCGTCGTGTGCGTGTACGAAAAACGTGCACGCCAGTTATGACCTTCTTGTCGTTGCATAAGAAGGAATGTCCATTATTTACATCAGAATAATCATCTGATACGCCTACAATCATAGTTTCTTATACTTATCTTGACATTTTTGAAGGTCATTAATCGGTTAACAACTCTTGAACTTCAGGAAAGTGTCATTTTTTTTCAGCTGCTACACGCAATGTTAGAAAGAGGAGAGAGAGAGAGAGAGAGAGAGAACACCTGCAAAATTTTTAGGAATGATTGCTACATCCAGTTAAAGAGATGGATAGATGGAAAGAAAAAAAATGAAAGGTAATTGTTTATCTGGCTCTACATCTGGTGTTCCCACGCGGTCACCCATCCATGTACTGATCGGACCCAACGTTGCTTAACTTCGCTGAGAGAGAGAGAGAGAGAGAGAGAGAGAGAATGGAGAGAGAGGAGAGAGAATAAATGCTACAATAATATACAAATATTTCCAACTACGTACACGTGTTCATGGAGAGAGAGAGAGAGAGAGAGAGAGAGGACGAGAGAGAGAGAGAAGGAATATGCTTATAGAGAGAGAGAATAAAATGCTAAAATAATATACAGATATTTCCAACTACACGTGTTCATCAAAAGAGAGAGAGAGAGAGAGAGAGAGAGAGAGAGAGAGAGAGACAATAAATGCTACAATAATATACAAATATTTCCAACTACGTACACGTGTCATAGAGAGAGAGAGAGAGAAGAGAAGTCGAAAAAAAAGAAAGAGAGAGAGAGAGAGAGAGAGAGAGTCCATCAATAAATGTAGCACAGAGGTTGAAAAGGAAAGTGACTATAAGAACTGTTCCAAGCTAGGAGGGTGAAGATAATAATATCCCCGGCCTCCCTGGCGGAAGTTTACTAGGTAACGCTTGCCCTTCCGCAAGACAGAAACGGCGGCAAGAACCTTTCAGAGCGTCGCTTCTTAATGCGGTGCTGTTGCTTTAGTGAACACGACTTTGACCGCAAGAGAGAGAAAGAGATTGAGAGGTGTCACGAGCACTCACACACACCTGCGAGTAATCCCCCTTTGTACCTGAGCGAATGAACGGAATGATTCCTTTTCGTCAACGTAGATTGTTTTTCTTTTTCGGGTGTTTTGTTTAGCATAATTACTTGCTACGTCATTTCATAAACGAACCCTCTATTTTAAGCTTATATATATATATATATATATATAATATATATCTATATATATATATATTTATATATATATATATATGTAATATATATATACTATATATATATATATATATATATATATAGTATATCTAATAAAAGGAGCCATAAAAACACCAAAACCTGTAGAGAGAAAAGACTATATTTCAGAGACTGCTGTCTCTCTTCGGCTATATGAATGAGAAAAAGTTTACAGAAAAGGTGGTATTATACCAAGAGATTCGTCCACAAGTAAGCCAATTTAGGTCACCCCCGCTGATAATCTTCCTTTAATCTTCTTAAGCGTTGGTTGAATGAACACTGCGTCGACGATGTCGGATGTCAATTCCCTTTGAGATGTTCATTACCTGCTTCTCTTTTATTAAGGCCGATTCCATCATTTGACTCTTGTACCGGCAGTTGCTGCTATAAATTACACGTGACATATTCCAGTTTATTCTATGGTTAGTTCATTTATATGATTGAAAATAGCCGAGTTCTGTTGTCCATACCTAACTGACCGTTGTGTTTGTATTAATCTCTGGGGAAGTGATTACCTGTAAATCCGATGTAAGATTGGTCACAGTCCTGGCATGGGATCTCATATACCCAGAGTCTTTGGGCGATGTCTTTTGTTGGACGTTAATCAGGGATTTTGCTAAGGTATTTGGGTAGGTAAATGCAAAAGGGGTTGGATTTCCCAAGGGTGTGAGTTACTCTCTTAATCGTCTCCAGGTGGGGAATTTTTATTTTATTGTTGGGTGTGTCTCTGGTCTTGTCTTTAGGGGGGGGGTCGGTAGAAAATTACGTTTGCTTTTTGAATTGCTTTCTCAATTATATGGTCAGGATACTTTAAAGATGAAAGTTGCTTGCGAATTAGTTCAAATTCTTTTTCCAGGAAATCTGGGGAACAAATTCGTAAGGCTCTTAAGAATAGGTTGCTAGCTAGACCTATCTTGATGGTATTGTCATGATAGCTAAAATAATGAATATATGAAAGTGAGAACGTTGGTTTTCTGTATATGGTAAATTTGTATTCTGTCGTGTCTCTGATTATTAAAACATCAAGAAAAGGAATTTTGTTGTCTGTTTCCCATTCAACTTTAAATTTGATGCTGGGCCACTAATGCGTTTAATTTTGAGAGGAATTCATTAAAATTACCCCACTTATTATCCCAAAATGTTAGTATGTCATCCACGTAATCTCATCCACAGCATGTTTTTGGGTTTTATTGCATTTATTTTACTGTAGTTTCAAAGTATTCCATGTACAGATTGGCTAAAATAGGACTTAAAGGACTACCCATACTACACCCGAATTTTTGCTTGTAGAATGATTCCCCGAATGAAAATACGTTATTAGATGCACATAATTCAACTAAACTTTATTATTTTGTCAAGTGCCAAAGGGAAATGATCTGAATAGGGGGATAATTTTTCCCTTAAAAACTGAAGAACGTCCTGTACTGGTACTTTTGTGATAGAGATCTACGTCAAGGCTTAAAAGTTTTATGTTGTGAAGTGGTATATGTGCTTCTCTGAATTTGTGACAAAAGTCTTCCGAATGTTTGATGTGACTGGGAGAAAAAGTGCCTAAAAAAGGAGAAAGGAGGCCAGCTAACCATTTGGAAATTTTGTAATTGAAAAGCTCCGGCGCATGAAACGATGGGTCTGAATGGAAGATTGTCTTTGTGAGTTTGGGAAGACCATAAAAGTAGGGTAATTTAGGATTAATTACTTTAAATTTCTCTAATAGTTCAATACTCTTTTTGTCTTGGCCAATTAATCTTACTTTCCGAAAAAATTCTGTGGGAACGTTCTGGAGGGGATTTTTCGTCAGTTTTTCGTAAGTATTTGTGTCGCTAAGGAGCTGGTTGATTTTGTCGAGGTAGAAGTCTTTGTCCATTATTACAATTTTGCCGTCTTTGTCGGATCTACTTATTATAACATCTAACTTTTTTTAGCGAGTGGATGGCTATCATGAATCTGCGGGGAACAGGATATTTCTTATGAAGGTCAGTTAAAGCATTTAGTAACACTCCTTTTAAACATATCTCTTCACGGCTGTAGTTTTTGTCAGATATGAATTTATCAAAAGCCACTATGAGTCTAGGTTGTTTTTTGCGGTCTGGCATTAGGGCAAAGGATAAGCCTAATTTAAAACTAAATGTTGATTTACAGTAAGGGGGGTGGTGGATAAGTTTAAAACTTTGTTTTGTTGTTCAAGATTATTCCATGCGCTATTATCTATTAGGTTATTTAACTTGCGTAAAAGTCTGTTGGAATGAGTCACGCTATTATAGCAGCAATGTCGGAACAGAATGAAATCAGATACCTGTATACGTGGTCCGTAGTGAGGAGGCGAAGATTAGATTGAGTTCCATATATCACTCTGCGTAGCACGAAGATGTCGTTTCTCGTATTGGTGATTCTTTCTTCCAGGAAAATCTGTGTGATAGAGGGAAGGGTTTTGATTGCAGAGTCCATCTCCCGAATCCGTCATTTTTGGAAGTACTTGTTCTTTGAGGCATTCTTCCAAAAAGTGTTTTTGGGTTTTTCAGCCGGTGTAGTCTGTTCAGTTCTTTTTCAAACTTGCGGAAAACTGGCTTGACTTCTGGAAGTGAGTGAAGAATCGTGGAAAGGCGGTTGAATTCCATAATGGGCTGACAATGACTGGTAAAAGTGTTCTGTAACAACAGAATTCCATCTAATAAAAGGAGCCCATAAAAACACCAAAATGTAGAGAGAAAAGTACTATATTTCAGAGACTGCTCTCTCTCTCTTCAGGTATATGAATGAGAAAAGTTTACAGAAAAGGTGGTAGTTTATACCAAGAGATTCGTCCACAAGTAAGCCAATTTAGGTCACCCGCTGATAATCTTCCTTTAATCTTCTTAAGCGTTGGTTGAATGAACACTGCGTCGACGATGTCGGATGTCCAATTCCCGTTTTGAGATGTTCATTACCTGCTTCTCTTTTATTAAGGCCGATTCCATCATTTGAACTCTTGTACCGGCAGTTGCTGCTATAAATTACACGTGACATATTCCAGTTTATTCTATGGTTATGTTCATTTCATATGATTGAAAATAGCCGAGTTCTGTTGTCCATACCTAACTGACCGTTTGTGTTGTATTAATCTCTGGGGAAGTGATTTACCTGTAAATCCGATGTATGATTGGTCACAGTCCTGGCATGCGGGATCTCTATACCCCAGAGTCTTTGGGCGATGTCTTTTGTTGGACGTTAATCAGGGATTTGGCTAAGGTATTTGGGTAGGTAAATGCAAAAGGGTTGGATTTCCCAAGGGTGTGAGTTACTCTCTTAATCGTCTCCAGGTGGGGAATTTTTATTTTATTGTTGGGTGTGTCTCTGGTCTTGTCTTTAGGGGGTCGGTAGAAAATTACGTTTGCTTTTGAATTGCTTTCTCAATATATGGTCATGGATACTTTAAAGATGAAAGTTGCTTGCGAATTAGTTCAAATTCTTTTTTCCAGGAAATCTGGGGAACAAATTCGTAGGCTCTTAATTGAACATCTCAAAAGGGAATTGGACATCCGACATCGTCGACGCAGTGTTCATTCAACCAACGCTAAGAAGATTAAAGGAAGATTATCAGCGGGGGTGACCTAAATTGGCTTACTTGTGGACGAATCTCTTGGTATAAATACCACCTTTTCTGTAAACTTTTCTCATTCATATACCTGAAGAGAGAGACAGCAGTCTCTGAAATATAGTACTTTTCTCTCTACATTTTGGTGTTTTTATGGGCTCCTTTTATTAGATGGAATTCTGTTGTTACAGAACACTTTTACCAGTCATTGTCAGCCCATTATGGAATTCAACCGCCTTTCCACGATTCTTCACTCACTTCCAGAAGTCAAGCCAGTTTTTCCGCAAGTTTGAAAAAGAACTGAACAGACTACACCGGCTGAAAAAACCAAAAACACTTTTTGGAAGAATGCCTCAAAGAACAAGTACTTCCAAAAATGTACGGATTCGGGAGATGGACTCTGCAATCAAACCCCTTCCCTCTATTACACAAGATTTTCCTGGAAGAAAGAATCACCAATACGAGAAACGACATCTTCGTGCTACGCAGAGTGATATATGGAACTCAATCTAATCTTCGCCTCCTCACTACGGACCACGTATACAGGTATCTGATTTCATTCTGTTCCGACATGCTGCCTATAATAGCGTGACTCATTCCAACAGACTTTTACGCAAGTTAAATAACCTAATAGATAATAGCGCATGGAATAATCTTGAACAACAAGACAAAGTTTTTAAACTTATCCAACACCCCCCTTACTGTAATCAACATTTAGTTTTAAATTTAGGCTTATCCTTTGCCCTAATGGCCAGACCGCAAAACAACCTAGACTTCATAGTGGCTTTTGATAAATTCATATCTGACAAAAACTACAGCCGTGAAGAGATATGTTTAAAAGGAGTGTTTACTAAATGCTTTAACTGACCTTCATAAGAAATATCCTGTTCCCCGCAGAATTCATGATAGCCATCCACTCGCTAAAAAAGTTAGATGTTATAATAAGTAGATCCGACAAAGACGGCAAAATTGTAATAATGGACAAAGACTTCTACCTCGACAAAATCAACCAGCTCCTTAAGCGACACAAATACTTACGAAAAACTGACGAAAAATCCCCTCCAGAACGTTCCCACAGAATTTTTTCGGAAAGTAAGATTAATTGGCCAAGACAAAAAGAGTATTGAACTATTAGAGAAATTTAAAGTAATTAATCCTAAATTACCCTACTTTTTATGGTATTTCCCAAAACTCACAAAGACATCTTCCATTCAGACCCATCGTTTCATGCGCCGGAGCTTTCAATTACAAAATTTCTAAATGGTTAGCTGGCCTCCTTTCTCCTTTTTTAGGCACTTTTTCTCCCAGTCACATCAAACATTCGGAAGCTTTTGTCACAAATTCAGAGAAGCACATATACCACTTCACAACATAACACTTTTTAAGCCTTGACGTAGACTCCCTATTCACAAAAGTACCAGTACAGGACGTTCTTCAGTTTTTAAGGGAAAAATTATCCCCATATTCAGATCATTTCCCTTTGGCACTTGACAAAATAATAAAGTTAGTTGAATTATGTGCATCTAATAACGTATTTTCATTCGGGGAATCATTCTACAAGCAAAAATTCGGGTGTAGTATGGGTAGTCCTTTAAGTCCTATTTTAGCCAATCTGTACATGGAATACTTTGAACTACAGTAATAAATGCAATAAAACCCAAAAAAACATGCTGTGGATGAGATACGTGGATGACATACTAACATTTTGGGATAATAAGTGGGGTAATTTTAATGAATTCCTCTCAAAATTAAACGCATTAGTGCCGCCCAGCATCAAATTTAAAGTTGAATGGGAAACAGACAACAAAATTCCTTTTCTTGATGTTTTAATAATCAGAGACACGACAGAATACAAATTTACCATATACAGAAAACCAAACCAACGTTCTCACTTCATATATTCACTATTTTAGCTATCATGACAATACCATCAAGATAGGTCTAGCTAGCAACCTATTCTTAAGAGCCTTACGAATTTGTTCCCCAGATTTCCTGGAAAAAGAATTTGAACTAATTAACGCAAGCAACTTTCATCTTTAAAGTATCCTGACCATATAATTGAGAAAGCAATTCAAAAAGCAAACGTAATTTTCTACCGACCCCCTAAAGACAAGACCAGAGACACACCCAACAATAAAATAAAAATTCCCCACCTGGAGACGATTAAGAGAGTACTCACACCCTTGGGAAATCCAACCCTTTTGCATTTACCTACCAAATACCTTAGCCAAATCCCTGATTAACGTCCAACAAAAGACATCGCCCAAAGACTCTGGGGTATATGAGATACCCATGCCAGGGACTGTGACCAATCTTACATCGGATTTACAGGTAAATCACTTCCCAGAGATTAATACAACACAAACGGTCAGTTAGGTATGGACAACAGAACTCGGCTATTTTCAATCATATAAATGAAACATAACCATAGAATAAACTGGAATATGTCACGTGTAATTTATAGCAGCAACTGCCGGTACAAGAGTCAAATGATGGAATCGGCCTTAATAAAAAGAGAAGCAGTAATGAACATCTCAAAAGGGAATTGGACATCCGACATCGTCGACGCAGTGTTCATTCAACCAACGCTAAGAAGATTAAAGGAAGATTATCAGCGGGGGTGACCTAAATTGGCTTACACTTGTGGACGAATCTCTTGGTATAAATACCACCTTTTCTGTAAACTTTTCTCATTCATATACCTGAAGAGAGAGACAGCAGTCTCTGAAATATAGTACTTTTCTCTCTACATTTTGGTGTTTTTATGGGCTCCTTTTATAGATGGAATTCTGTTGTTACAGAACACTTTTACCAGTCATATATATATATATATATGTATATATATACTATATATATATATATATATATCACATATATATATATATATATATATATATATATATATATATATATATATATATATATATATATATATACTTTATATATACATATATATATATATATATATATATATATATACACTTTATATATATATATATATATATATATATATATATATACACTTTATATATATATATCTATATATATATATATATATATATATATATATATATATATATATATATATATATATCCCGTACATGCTATGTCATAAAGACAATGCCGTAAAATCATGGGATGATAAGGAAAATATATATTTATTATAATAATATCGTTATAGCGTAAAATATAACCTACGTGACTGCAAAATTTAGTTGTTTCTTGGAAAATTTTAACCTATGTTAGTATCTTGAATTTCGTAATACATCGGAAAAATCGAGAAAATATGGTTACTATATTAATCAAGCTGTATAAAAACTGGTTATTTCTTGAAATTCAATTCACTCTCTCATTTTTCCTTAGCATGTTGCAGACTTATAGAAAATATATAAGTATTGAATTCTGCGATGAAGTTGCCAGATAAATGTTATGATATCCTCATCATAATGATTATTAATTTGACAGTGCTCAGAACTTTAAGGACTTAAAACAATCAATATTTTTTTGAGAGAGAATTCCCCAATGATGCGTGTTCGTGAAATAATCTTGCTTGTTGGAAATAATACTCCCTACTGCTCCTATAGGAAGCGCAGGAGGTCTCTGTTTTGTTGCCACCAGCCCTTCCATAAGGGTCACCTTAGGACAGTGACTCGTGCTGGTCCGCTGGTATA
>NC_061110.1:108897660-108902660 GCF_015104395.2 Macrobrachium nipponense
GATTATTCTTAATAGATGATCCACAAATATTTCCCATTGTATGAGTGAAATAATATATCAAAGCTTCTACTAGACTGGTTCAAGATATGAGCGTCAGGAATATGCTCGAGGGCAAAGAACTATATTAAAGATAGAAAAAACTTAATGAAAATGTGAACGTTGTTTCAGAAACAGTGAATAAGCAGAAACAGAACCAAGTATTATGTGAAACTGCAAGGGGAAATTCTGTACTTCAACCATGATAGTGAATATGAGCACAGATTAATAAAAGCTATTATAATGATGAATTGAAACACCGAGGGGAAAAGTCCAGTTAAAACATGAATAGTATCTGAAAGGAAAGAGGAAATTTCTCAAATAGAATTTTCTCTGACAAGACTCTTACCAATTGCAGATAAATTTCCATACTTTAATCAAACTGTTTTCCATGGTCATAAAAGACCAAGAGAAAAATAATGAGAATTCCTATGAAGAGATAGAGTAAAACTACATTTATTGAACAGTGAAAATAAGAACTGTATCTAGTATCACATAAACACAGTCCTTACATTATCATTTCAATATTAAGTTGAAGGTAGTTGAACGATTCCATTTGTTAAATTTTACAGAAAATATTGGAATCTCACAAAATGCTGTCAAATAAAAAAAAATATTAACCTAACAGTATGAAACATGCGAACTCACTCAATTGCTTTTGATGGCGTTATGTGAGCAGGAATCTAATGTCAATGTGCCATTTATCGGTCTATTAGAAACATCCCTCGCTGAGCGAGAGACAATATTTGCACTGCATTCGGTGCAAGTTCCTGTTGGAGAGATATCAAGAAAGCTTAATATACCGGAGAGAATCATACATAGATGAATCAAATTGTTTAGAGAACGGCAAAGTTTAGAACATGGGCCTAGAGGTGGAACTCCTCGAAGCACCACAAGAGAGCAAGACAACAGTAGCATATGTTGCTCAGCAACATTCAATCGTGAATTCTGAATTCTAGCGCCTCGTCACGGTATTGCTGAACCAGGAATCATGACTAGCTCTACGCCTATGACTGGTGTCTGATGAATAGTTTAGATGAAGAGGAAGATATTTTTAAAAGTACCTTGAAATTGTTGATGGGTGTCTGATGAATAAGTCTAATGAATAAGCAGACTTTCCTTTGACGGATGAGAGATTCAGTTAGTTTACTCATTTTGGTTTGTTTTTTATTGGTGTCCAGTGAATAACCACTGATAGGGAGGGAAACAGATTTAATGATGGATGCAATTTTTTCTTCAAAAGCTAAAGCATATATTTTATTGGGTGATACTTTATTAAGATCGGCCTAATCCTTCCATCACTCCTACACGGCACCTCAGCTCCCCTCATCATCTCAGGCGACTCGATCCGGGTGGCCTAGCTCTATCCGACTTCTCGCTACGAACTCTATTGCGTGCAAGGCCTATCGCGTGAAAGCAGCACTAATGATAAAGGTTATTTTAAAATTCCCCTCTCCGATAACAGAATCCTCAAAATGCATGTTTATAAAATATTTTCTGTTCAAAGTTACTTTATCTTTCATTCCCCAAAATATTTGCATACACTCGTGTTACACACTGTATGATTGTTGTAGCTGTCAAAGAGCAACCCCTGATTAAAGCAGTTGGTTTATATATATATATATATATATATATATATATATATATATATATATATATATATATATATATATATATATATAACATCTGAAATAGACTTAAACGAGAACGTCACCTTTCATATTTCTTATCCTTTCAGCTTATAGTAGTAGGTTTAGCCATACATGTGAAACTAATTTTAATTAATTTCTATTTAGAAGAAATGAATAGCTACAGAAAGATCAACCTAAGAAAGCTTTTATGAAAGTAAGCCTATCTTAATGTATTTGTCAGTTTTGACTCCCACAGCTTTCCAACGTGTCCAGATGAAACAGGATGATGTGCAAGGAATTCGATAAAAATAAAAAACTAAGAATTATATTCGTTTGATTTTTCTACGATTTCTTTTTGATTTTGAATAGCCAGGTCTGATTAAATTATGTTAAGCAATTATGAAAAGAATAAGAAAAAAGGAGAACATGGCCAATAAAAAAAAGAATAACGGGAATAATCAAATAAAGCAGATTAATATAGATATTGTCGATTTAAATATTTATTCACATTACGATCCGAGAGAGTATGCTGCTGAAAATGTGAAAACCAAAGCCAAATTAGGCACACTAAATGTGTCATGCAAATTATTTTATTGATCAAAGAACAAAATTAGTTTAATTAAACATCGCTATTAATGAATGTTGACGCCTTAGCGTATTATTTATCGGCTGTAGGAGACGAAATGACAACACCCCAGTGCAGTACGATACGTTGGGTCAAGATTCGAGCGGCAGCAAAGCCAACTTCAAAATGCTTATGATGTCAAGAAGCTAGAGTTGAGAATAAAATTAGAATTCGTGGACCCATCAGTATATATTTCCCTTACTTTGCAAAATAATTATCTTTGATACGTTGAATAAGTCTACTTAATTCTAATGTAAGTTATTTAAAGTATAACACCTTTGAAAGGAAATGTTTATTGTTAAGTAAATAATATGGCACCTGCATATGGCAAGATGTCCATAACTACGCCAATTCTTCGTGGGGTGACTGTATATAATCCATTATAAAATAAGAATAAGGGAGGAAGGGTATATTTTGAAAGCCTTTAGATAATGTGAAGGTACAGTATGTGCATTCCGATACATGTGGAAAGTGGATTATAGAAAAAGGGGCGGCATAGCTAGCAATAATAGAATTCCTGGTTTGAATGATAACAGAAGGGCAACTAGAATTATGCTTGGAGAGGGACTTTACTGCTATACTTCATTGATTTTCACAGTATGTTTCACACCATACACGGAAAAACATAAATTATGTTGAAATTTTGTTAGACTTTGCTTTGGTGCAGATGGAAGATGTAGACTAATGCAATGGTGGAAAGAAGATTGGCTGGGAGTATAACTATAATCATTAGTGGTTTCAGAAAATAAATAGAATTTTTATTTGTAAATGACTAAAACATAGGTCTAGATTAATGGTTCTCAATATTTTTTTTAGTGATGGCACCCTTACCAATGTAATCATGACCGTGACACCCCCTTCTTAACAATTCCACCATCATATCGTCTTTTCATTAATAATAATTTTTTGGGGAAAATTTGTGTAAAAATTCATGATATTAAATTGTATATGCACCCGTGTTTTTTCAAAATGTACTGTTTTTCTGGAAGAATCATTTGTTTACTGCGTGTATCCTTCAAGGTGTGGCTAGCCTCAGGCGGCTCCTCCCTTCTGTAGAGTGAAAATCGCCCTTATGGCTAATATTGTAGTGTCAGTTTGTATATTAAGCCTTCTTTTGACTATGTTGTTCTTTGTAAAATCAGTTTGCCTCAGTAAAGGGTCCAAACAGGACCGAAAGTACTTGGCTATCTCGCTTTTTCATTTTTTTTTTCCTTCGTGGCAAAAAAAAACCTTTATTTACACACACACACACACACACACACCACACACACACACACACACATATATATATATATATATATATATATATATATATATATATATATACGTGTGTGTGTGTGTGTGTGTGTAGTATATTAGATTAAACACACTCATAATAATTATATGAAGACTTTTGCAATCTTATTTTTATACAAATGTTCATTGATTGTTTTTGTTTGTTTGCTTGTATGGTGTTTTTACGTTGTACGGAACCAGTGGTTATTCAGCAACGAGACCAACGGTTTTACGTGACTTCCGAACCACGTCGAGAGTGAACTACTGTCACTATAAATACACAACTCTGACTCCCAGTGGAATGGCCGAGGATCGAACTCGCGGCCACCGAGATGGCACGCCAACACCATGCCGACCACGCCGATGAGGCGCTTAAATGTTCAATGAGATGATCTAGCCGAGACGAAATTCATGACAATCTTGTGGCACCCCTTGGCACTGTCTATGGCATCCTAGGGTGCCACGGCGCCCAGTTTGAGAATCGTTGATTCTAGATGTTTCACATGAAAGCAATAAGAATAGCACATTACAAAGGATTGAGGAGGAATGGTATTTAGGTAACAAAAAAAACAAGCTGTTGTTAAATAGTATATGTAGGTTAGCATAATTTCAGGATGGGATCATAGAAGTTAAAATCGGGCAATATATAAATGGAAGAAAAAAACGGCAGAAACGAAAATATTAAATGGGGAGGTAAGTGGACCGAGAAAAGTTAATAATTATATTAAGAATTAAAAAACAAAACTATTGCACCGAAAAAAAGTTGATAAGTATATCAAGAATTTAAAAAAAAACCACCTACGATTGATGAATTTAGTTCTTTGGACATTTGTGGAAGAAAACTGATTGAGTTTGGATGTTTAGTCAACTTGTGAACAATTACTTAACTGACTGTTGAAGGCATAACTAATATAATTAGCAAAAAGAGAGAAGACCTCAAACGTTTAAGGGATTACATATAAGGGTGATTACCAGTATGGTGCTCAAAGCATCTATCAGTGTCTATATGGGAAATACAAATGCAATTCTGTTCAAAGGTAAATGTGTTACAGGTGCCTGTAAGGATTATTGGACATATCTTACTATAATGGGCGTAATGTCTGTCCGTCCGTCTGTCATTCAATCACAGCCAAAAGGCTGGTCCGATGGGCATGAAACTTGACAGGGTTATAGTGGAGAACCGTTACAGTTTATAATGGGGTTTCATCCTACCTCCTCCACCATTCGAAGGGGATGAGGGTGAGAAGGGATTCCCTGAAACGGAGCTGGTTCTGCCCTTGAAACGAGGCTAGTTACGCCAATAGATTTAGTTACTTTATGAATTTTAATACATAATTTCTGTATATAAATGTTTACTACTAGTAGTACATAGAGTACAAGGGAAAGTGTGGCATAGTTTAGTTTTAGACAGTGAGGCAGATAATGGAAAGGTC
>NC_061110.1:108907660-108925160 GCF_015104395.2 Macrobrachium nipponense
ATGTGATGTTAGACTCACAGGCCTATAATTACTTGCCTCTAGTCTTGATCCACTTTGAAAGTAGGGGTAATATATGCTAATTTTGTGCTCATCATATATCTTGCCTGTATCTACACTTTGTCTTAATAATATTGCAAGTGGCTTTGCGATAGAATGAACTACTTTCTTTAACAAAATAGCAGGAATTCCATCAGGCCCTGCAGCAGCTCCATTTTTAATTTCATTAATAGCCTGCACAATATCAGCTTCATTAATATCTATGTCAGCTAAATATTCACTATTTTCATCCCTTACTTCTATATCATTATCTATTCTAGATGTGAATTCTCTCTTATATCGTTCTGCCAGTATGTTGCAAATTTCCTTTTTTTCATTCGTTAATCTCCCTTCAATTCTCAGAGGGCCTATTTCTATTCTTCTTTTATTCATCTTCTTCGCATATGAGTATAATAGTTTGGGGTTTTGCTTGATATTTAATAGGGTTTTTTCTTCCAAGTCCCGTTTTTCATTTTCTTTTGATTGTATAATCTTTTGTTCTGCATTTTCTATCTTACTTTTTAGTTCTATAACTTTCCATGCATTTTTTTCTTTTGCAAGACCTTTTTTCCACTTTCTGATTTTCTGGAACAAGATCCTTCTGTCTCTTGGTATGCATGAATGATGTTTACTTTTCTTCTTCGGTATATATTTTTCCACTATTTTCTCCAATATTTTATATAATATCTCCGTATTTACCCTTATGTCATCACTTACGAAATGTTATCCCAATCTTTGTTTAATTCTTCATTAATTTCTGACCATTTTATATTTTTACTGTAGAAGTTGTATTTTCCATATCCTTCCCACTTTTTCATTTCTTGCTTATCTCTATTTTCCCTTGCTTTGGAATGAACTGTTAATTCTATGACATTATGGTCTGAAATACTCGCATTATAAACTATTATTTCTTTAACATAATTCATCTCGTTCACAAATACTAGGTCTAAAGTATTTTTTCCTTTCTTGTTGGCAGGTGATTTATTTGTTGAATGTTGTATTCTAGTAGCATATCTAATAGCTTTTCAAATTGCCTCTTATCTTCTGCACTACTATTACTCTCTTTTTTTATATGTATAAGTACAACCACAATCTCCTATTCGTTCTTTCCATTCTACGAAAGGAAAGTTGAAGTCACCAGATAGGAGAATAGTCCAGTCCCTTGTGATTTCTACATATATCATCCAATTTTTCAATTATTAAGTCAAACTCTTTAGTATTAGGGGGTCTATATATTCTATGTTCATCAATTTTTCAGATTCAAATTCTAACCGCTATTAGTTCACATTCTGAGTTACTATATTTCTCATATATTTTTCCTTGTTTTTTGTCTTTCCCATATATTGCGGTTCCCCCTTGATTCCTATTTTTTTCTATCTGATCTATAATTTTGGAACCCTTTTATTTGATCATCATTCCAGTCTCTGGGAATACCAGGTTTTCACTTATATTCATTATATCTATTTTCTTTCATTTTGGGTTAGTTCTTCTAAGTACTCTATTTTTCTTTTTGAGTTACTCGTAACTAAACCCTGCGCATTCATCACTATGATGGTTTGCGTGTTTTCTCCTTCATTTAATATTGGTAGTAATAAGGATTTCCCATGTCTCTTTCCTGTTCTGGTATGTTGTTCTTTTTTTTCATTTCCAGAAATTCTGACATTAAAAAATCCAACTTTTCCATAATATTGATCTTCTTCATCATAATTATTAATTTTGTCGTCTGAATCTGCAATTTTCTCCGTTTCTGCAATATCCTCTTGCATAATAAATACAGTTATTATCTCTTGAGTAGAATTTCGGAGCTGATGCTTTGAAATTTTTTGCTGACACCTCTGCATATCTCATTGGTGGTTTGCTTTTCTCTTTTACCTGATATTCTTGATTTCTCTCTTTATTTGTTTCTCTTTTATTTTGGATTTTATTACTTGGTTGGTTATTTATTTGATTATGATTCCATGGCTACAGGGTTGCATATATTTGCATTTTTTGTCGAACTTACATCCTTTTCCTTCTTTTAGGTTTTTACATATTTTTGGATGCAGATCTCTGCAATCATCCCCATATCCATCTAAGTATGCACATTTACCATATATTTCATAGTTTTTGACATATCTTAGGATGTTTGTAGTAACATAAACATCTTTCTCCAAATCTGCAATTCCCTCTTTTCAAAAGGTTGCAGATTTTGTCTTTCTTGTCTATTTTTTCCTCTTTCCCCGTCATTGTATAGATCTGGGTAGAGCCTCTTCGGGATTTGCTTTTCTGTTGTCATATCGTAATTTATTTCTTCGTAGGTATGCTGCTTTATTGCCTCATATGTAGTATCAATGAGTATCTCTGCATCCATACTTTTATCTTGTTCTTTGTTTTCCCTTATTTTTTTTTCTGTCATTTCATTTTTGTTTACTTCTCTTCCGTTTTCCTCTTCTTCTTTTTCTTCTTCTTCTTCTTCTTCTTCCTTCTTCTTCATCCTCAACTATTTGTACATTCAATCTTGATTTAATAACATTGTCTATCCATGATAGACATGTTGAACAAAAAATTCTTGTATCTTTTCTCAAATCTTGTATTACTCAGCACACTGTGGATGGGTCGGAATGTTGCATGCAGCACATTTTCTGATTAGGTTTTGTGGATTGACTATGCTATACCAAACCTTACACAGTTTGCATGCTTTTGGCATTCTTTTTCCTAATGCATCAATTAGGATATTCACAAGATTCACCTTATTCATTTTTCTTTTGTCGGAATATGTTGGTTTATGTATATTTTCTTTATGAGTCTCTGACCACTTGGATTTTATTTGGAACTTCTTCAATTATTTTCAAGATGTTTTCATTAGATTTGTTCCAGTTTGAAGGATTATATCCTTCTAATATATCTATGAATGCTTTTGTATCTTTTTGTTAGGACTGTTGCTGATTTCATAGATGAGAAATGCCAGTTCCCTTCCTGCTACCTCATCGTATTGCGAATCTGCTAAACACGACAAATTACGCCACCTCTTCCCGCAGTTGGAACTTAACTGCCATCTTGTTCTGATTTATAGTATTACACTTGATAAACTAACTTAGAAGACGCTTTATCCTACTATTTTCACACTAATCTTATCACCGATAGTTCACGAACACTTCTAGATATTTCTCAAATTCTAGTCGTATGTTAAACTTGTGATATCTGTTGATTATTGTGACTTCACGCGGGTACGTCTCACCAAGCAAGATGGCTACTACGAGAGAGTAATGAGACAGCCTTAGTCACCAGTCAGTACATTTTCCTTCAGAAATCAGTCAGAATAAACTGCGTAAGGGAAGCGTTAGCAGTGTAACCAAGATAGAGCCTTCAAAATTATAGACAAGGAAACATCTGGAAAATCAATAATTTCCCACATGAAAATTTAATATAACTTCCAGCAACAATAAACAGAATACGCAAACACAGATAAACTAACGATTTAAAAAACATAGGTTGGATATCTCGATGACATTTTCATAACATACATGGGGGAAGAAAATAACGGTTGGATAAATATTTGGGTGAATTCAAATGCACGAATAAACAGAGTTCACTTTAGAGGAAGAAAAGAAAGTGGAGGTCCTGTCATTAGATGTTTTGGTAAAACCAAAAGTGGGGGGTGAGGGGGTGGGGTAGGGGTGGGGAGCCGGCGGCAGTGTGTTTCGAAAGAGTCTATTAGAAAGCTATTCATGTCAGCTCGAGCCATACATAGCTAAGAAATGAAACAGGCATAATGACGGGACTTATAAGCAGGGCTTATAAAATCTATATAGCTCGCTGCCTCTAAGAGGGGGATTTGGGCTACCTAAAGGGCAGCGCTAAGAATTTAGGCTACCTAGATTACAGGTGGAAAAGAACCCATTAACGACAGAAGAAAAAAATATTCTAAGTCTAAATGACAGAACGGTTAAGCCGCCCAACAGGAAGTTTAATTATTATATATTAGTAGGGAACTATGAAAACACTATTTGAAACGAAGTGATATAAACCCATTCGCCCTTCTGGAGACAGGGAGGGGAGGAGAGAGTATACGTTGAAATATGTAACGACTGTGACGAGACACATTACGGCCAAACCAGCAAAACAAACCGCCAAGCAAATTAGATAGAACAGCAGATATTACAGTTATGCAATAATTTAGTAGACTAAATTGACTGTTTTCCGATTTCGTGAGTATGTACTGTCGACCACAATTGTACAAAGTAACTAATGGTTTGTTTGTATGGTGTTTTTATTTTACATGGAACCAGTGGTTACTCAGCAATGGGACCAACGCCTTTACGTGACTTCCGAACCACGTCGAGAGTGAACTTCTATCACCAGAAATACACATCTCTGACCCATCAATGGCATGCCCGAGAATCGAACTCGCGGCCACCGAGGTGGCAGGCAAAGACCATACCGACACGCCACTGAGGCGCTAAAGTGACTAATGGGATGCGTGTAGCGCGTTTGAGAGTAGGAAATGTTAAACATGATTTATTTTTTTTTTTATTTTCCATCCATACGATCATAAATTATGTAGTCGATTCTAAACAGATATGAGTGGATGGGGGCATCTAGCCAAAATGTGTCGTATCAACAGAAGTAGGAATTTCACAATAGCTATATACAAAGAATTGCAACAACTATTTCTGGGCCACCTTGACCGAGATATTAGTTTATGGATCATTTAAGCTTGAGGCATCGCAGCGAACTATACCATAGATTGCAGAGTCTTCCTGTAACCTGATATTTTTCAGGGTGAGAAATACAATTTTATGGCTCTTTTAGACTTGATGACCCATCAGGAGCTAAATCGTAAAAAAAAAAAAAAAAAAAATGAAAATAGTGATAAATTAAGTAAACAAAATCTAGTGACATCTTTAAGTTTTTAGTTTACAGGATTAAGTGTTCAACTTTACACGAATATATCCAACATGTAGATTAGAGAGGAATAGAATATGGAAATTAGGCCAAAGGCCAAGCGCTGGGACCTTTGAGGTCATTCCGAGCTAAAACGGAAATTGACAGTAAAAAGTATGAAAGGTGTAACAAGACGAAAACAGAGCAGGATAAACCATAAGAACGTCGTAATGACAGCCCATATTGTTTTATTTTGATTTTATATGGCCCTGTCATTCTGACCTCATTATAATGCACTATATTTTCGACAAAAGCCAAACATGGAAAACTCATTTATCGAAGTTACTATACAAGAATCGAGAAATGGATCCCTGAATGCTTAGGGTGATGTGAACGTTTGTCGTTCTATCTGGATACTCGCTAGCTGCTTGGAATAAGGCTTATTTCATGAATGATTATTACCTCATTTAAATCACATTGCGGCGTTTTTTCTCAGCAACCATTATGCATCGAGAGAAATTTTGTGAAGTTAAATATTTATTTACATATATGCAATACAATTAAATTGATTGAATTTTATCCTTTTTTTTCCTGGGAGAACATATGGTTTGCATACAATATAAAATAATGAACTTTATTAGACTAATAAACAGAATATAAGATGAAGGCCAAATACCAAGAGTTTGGACCTACGAGGTCATTCAGCGCTGAAAACGACACAAAGTAAAGGTGGTCTGAAAGGTTTAACAGGAGGAAAACCTCTTAATTGCACTATGAAACAATTGTCAGGAGAGGGTGTTAAGATGGAAGAAATATGAACAGATGTATAGTAAAAGCAATAACAAGGGTTGCAACTAGAGGCCGAACTAACTCTGCATGGAACCTTAAGTAATGCCTACAGTGCAGGACGTTAAGCCCAAAAAGTCAATTTTGACTAGGGGGGAAAATATTTGAAAAAAAAAACAACATTAATAATTTAGTCTTTTGTTTTTACGGTAATCCCCTGCGGACTTGCATACTAAGCACGCCGCAAAGGTTTTTCATACCGGGTTAAACCAGGTTTTTACATACCGGGTTAAAATCATTGGTAGTCTACTCATTGGGATCACTATCTAGTGAAGTTACTTTTTTCCCCTGGGACTATACCTGGAATTGATGGTAGTACTACCTATCCCCAACCCCAGGGGATGAATTAACTTCAGGACATAATTTATTTACATACAAGTACTTAAGATTTAGAGCATGCAGGAACTCAAAAATCCAATTACTTTAAAAAACCTCGTCAGAGGAGCAAAACGAATGGAATAAGCCCTAATGAAAGGTTTGGCCGTTAAGTTTTCGGAGCACTAGACAAATATAATCCCGGACAGCTCTAGAAAGCATTCCTCCTCGAGTGCGCTTTCGTAACGAGGTGTTGGTAATATCGTTATTGTTTGTATGGCGTTTTTACGTTGCATGGAACCAGTGGTTATTCAGCAACGGGACCAACTGCTTTACGTGACTTCCGAACCACGTCGATAGTGAACTTCTATCACCAGAAATAGAGGTGCTGGTAATAATATTTATAGTGCCATACACCAAGTGAACGATTTTGGTTTGGTGTTTTTACGTTGCATGGAACCAGTGGTTATTCAGCAACGGGACCAACGGCCTTACTCAACTTTCGAACCACGTCGAGAGTGAACTTCTACCGCCAGAAACAACCAAATGAACAGCAAACGAAACCTCAGTTGCCATCCTAGATTTCTGGGTTAACCGTTCTCTTCCCTCTATCAAATTGCAAGATTAACATTGTGAAAGCAATTTTTTAAAAAAATGTATGGAGTTATACGCCCAAGGCCTGATATTAACTTTACTAGATTTATGGCTTAACTATTGCTTAAACGCTAAATATGCCCTTCATCTAAATATGGTCCTTCACATTTAAAACTAGAAAGGCCAGTTAGTTAATAGTTTTAGAAATAACCTTCTTAGAAATAAATTAATGATTTTCAATACTTTCATATACCCATAGATAAGCAGCACTAATGTTTACTTAAAAGTTTAAGCAAAAATTAAAGTAATGCAGATTTGGAGTGTCTTCAGATATAATTACACTTTTGAAGAGTTTCACTTTCACTTCCGAATTATGCTTTGTCTGCAAAACCTAAGTACATTATCTGGTATTTAAGTTAAGGATACTATTATATTTTGTTATTCATATTTTATTAGTTTTCATAAAAATCAAATTATGTCAAACCTCCATCTTCTATTAATAGGTGTAAGAAGTCACAAGGTTCATTTTTCGGTTGTGGTCGTCCACGGACGCAATCTCAGGGTTGGTGGCTTCACGTTCCATTAACTGATGGGCACGTTATCAAACTTCACGCTCCAGACCCATTGCACCCAACTTATTAGATAGCCACTTCAAAATTTGAAGACTTGGCTCTCTGATTTAACAGAAATCCTAGCATATTGTTTCATTGCATGGACTGTCCAAACATTCCTTAGCGGAGAAGTTAAGCGAGCTGACTAGCATGTTTATTTTTTATTTATTTTGGCTGTCATTTTCTTCAAATAAAGTTCTTGGAGAGGCGTACTTTAACCAGCTTAAATTTTTGTAAGAAGCAAAAAAAAAAAGCAAAAAAGAATATATATATATATATATATATATATATATATATATATATATATATATATATATAATATATATATATATATATATATATATATATATATATATAAAATCATCGGAGTGATTCCTACGTAGGGTGGTATACCCAGTGGCGAATGCTGGCTGGCTTCACTGTTAAATTGTCCCGTATCCTCGGTTGCACGAGGTTGAGGGCTAACATTGTCATGCTTAGTCTCTTGCTTGTATGATATAACTATATAATCACGAAGTAAGTAGCTTTTAAAAGTTCGAGCTTCTGCTAAAGGCCTGTCCACACAAGCGGGCCTGATCGGTGGACCTCCCCTCTGACGGGCACACTTGACGGGCAAACCGTCAAATTGCCAGATGGGTCTTGTAGTTAAATCACCATGGTGGTGCCCGATGGCTTGAGCTTCGACCCTGGCAGACGTACTTCGTTAACCATATACATTTCTTTTACTGAGCCATTCTTTGCACCATATTCTCTTTTTTTCTTCCTTTTTTATCAAACACAAAACAATTATCATGCTACACAATATCTTCTTCTTTGCGGTAGGCACCATGTTTATCATACTAAACACAATACTGCCATTGTCGGACACGCCCACCTCAGGATCCATACAGAGAGGGGTCAACTAACGCCTGAATATGGTTGGGTCAGGGCTGGGCGACTGAGATCACATGAGCCCCCGCTGCTCACAGTCAAGTATATCTTCCGGTGCGCATTTGAACGAAAATATCAAAACAAAATATGTCTTCTTCTTCTATTTTATATTTATCCGGTCTCTGAGGATTTCTTTCATGGTTCTGACCCTACTTTATGTTTATCCTGTCTCTGGGGATCTTTTATAGTCCTTAATCCACAATCTGCTTAGGATCTCGGCATATAAATGCTAACAGTCCAGTACAATGTTTCATTCACTAATACGCAGTCTTGAGGTAAAAGTCTCTGTAAAGATAGGTTTCTTGTTTAGTCACAATCGTAGAAAAGCTAAGTAACCATGCCAAACAATTGTACAGTTTATGGTTGTTATAATACGAAAAAGATAAAGTTTAATCAGAACATTCGTTTCTTTCGGTTTCCGAGGGATGAATTTTTAAGAGATGCTTGGATACAGGCATGCCGACGCTCAGACAAGATTAATCCAGATTTGATCTGTACATTTCTGCAAAGAAGATATTGCTAAAGACATGAAGTCACGTCTCCTTGGTATAGAAAGACCCAAGAATCAACGGATATTGAAGGATGCAGTTCTATATCTTTCTCTGCCAAAGATAATATTTTATTTGTACTGATTTTCATAAATTTTACGTTGAAACCTAATTTTGCCAGGGAAATAAATATATTTCTCTTAGGAAAAACATAAAAATTAAGTACAGCATTTAACCAAAATCAAATGATAGAATAAAAAAATATCCTTTATCAAGTGAATGAACATAATGCTTATTTCATGATATAAATAATATGTGTAATTCCTAAATCTCTTTCTGGTCGCACCTTACTCTATTTAGTTCTTTTGTTTTGTCCTTCCTTTAATATTGAAACTGCAAAACTACTATTTGTCTATGTGACACTTTTAAATCGCTTATAATATTAATACTATAATATTATATCTATAATTATTATATATATATATCTATAATATATATATATAATATATATATGTATTGTGTATAATTATATTATATGTATGTATTTAGTATGTGTAGTATATATATATTAACAGCGAAGGGCGTCGCCCCTCCCCCGCTATTTTAATATTTGGTATGCGTTTAGCCAGAGCGTTAGGCGAACTGATAACACTCAGTCCCTCCCCTGTCTCTCTCTCTCTCTATCTCTCTCTCAAGGTGATTTTCTGGCATAGCCTTCTCTCTCTCTCTTTCTCTCTCCATCAGGTCATCAAATCAGAGTCGGAGCTACAAAAATATATACGTTTATTCAAAGCAAAGTACTAGTTGAATAATTCAGGTTCTTACAGGATCATTAATGGAATGATAATAGTTCAAGTCTCACAGACAACCCCCCGGTATTTAAATGTCTCAATCATTAATTAGTCACACTAATTATCTCTTCTCCAAAATATTATAGTTCCCTCACTAGGACACTCGGTCCCCTCACTAGAACCGCCTGCTTAAAAGACAGGAGAACACACTAGTGAGCACACACAATTATAAAGACAAAGTCAAAAGATTAAATGAAATAGAACATCTTTACAAGATATCAAAACAAGCCATCCCTTGGGCTAAATCATAAAAACACTTACCCATTACAGCTTGGAACTTCACACACTTTCAAAAGGAAACACCTCGGCATATGCCATCTGGCTCTGCCTTTCTCGCACAGACCTCTCCGTAAGTCTTCCCCTAGTTTTGGCTAAAGATGCCTTTATGAACGGAAGAGGTGCACACGTACTGATGAATTCACACTCTTCGTCAACACCCCAAGTAACTGGTCACAGCCAGTTTTCAAAGGCACCTTGAACAAGCCCTCATGAACTCACATACCAACAGAACGAACAATGACCTACTGAAGTAAGCATCTTAGAGTCACACCATCCCAGAAAAGATTTATCAGCTTTCTCTAGGTTGTCGCTCGGACTCTGTCTCCATGGGAAGTTAAAAATGATCAGTCTGCACATTCCAAAATCAATGATGATAATTGTAAACAATCAATATGTTTATATATTTCCATTAAAAGACATTTCATTGAAAAAATATGCACTAAGAAGGGATACAGTTTTATTTGCTGTGTTAAAATAATTACCAGTACTGCATTATATAATTAATATTCGTTTACTCTGTTCCAGATACTTGTTTGGCAGAACCGTCTAGGAGGTCTATGAATTATGAACGACGTGAAATGAAGAAAACTGTTCAACGTTTGATTAGCGTCTGTGAAGAGGAATTGCATAACTGCGATAGACCTACCACTTCCAAAGGAAGAGACAATCCAGTTATTCCCAGTGAGGAAGTGCAGACTGCATTAAACATCCAGACACCTGAGATGGTCACGAAGGAACAGTTTTTGAAGGTCAAGATGGAAATGCAAGAGGAGATACTGGAATTGAGGAGGCCATTGGAAGAAGCAAGAGAACAGAAGAGCACACCATGTGTAAAGGAGAAGACTTATACTAGGGAAGAGATAAAAATGATATTTAAATCTATATTACTGAAACTCAAATGGATGCATTTATTGATAAAAAGCATCCTCATAATTGGTCCGATAAAGATATTGCTTTGGCTCTCACTTTGCGAAGTTTTAGCCCCAAGGGCTGGAGACAACCAGTATACTAGGCATTTGATGAATCAAACGTTCAGAAAATTCATTTAACTCTAATAGAAAGTGTTGAAAAAGCCAACTATCATGTTGTTGCATTAGTGCATGATTTGGGTTCGTCAAATCTCAGGGTCTGGAAAAATTTGGAAATATCTGCAGAATCCATGAAAAATTCTTTTAAAATCCAAGTGCAGATAGGGACATTTTCGTTTTTGCAGATGCGCCTCATCTCATTAAACTCATAAGGAACAATTTCATCAAGTCGGGTTTCAATTGCAAGATGGAAATATTGTGTCGGATTCTGCCATTCGTGAAATGTGCAGTAAGAGAAAGACAGGATATGGCCTTCCTTACAAATTAAATAAAAGTCATTTTAACCTGATTGGACTTCAATGATACGATCATTTACTTATAACCTAATATGAAAGTCTTAACTTGAGTTGAGTTTCACTAATGAAAGCATGGATGTAGAAAAGAGACAAGTATCAGGAACGGGTAGATAAGTCAAGATAAAAGAGAGAAAGGAATTAGCGCCTATCATATACAGAGCGCCACCCGGCTCACGGGGGCTCACGTGACAAGGTGCGCGGAATAGGCCTTATTTTCGTCCCACTCTTAACTGACCCCTCTCTGTATGGATCCTGGCCCACCTCTCCATCGCCCCCCCCCCGTGTGGACCAATTTTCCCGTCAACCCCGGAGCACGCCGATCAGGCCCTCTCGTGTGGACAGGCCTTAAGTGTCCATATCGATGTCATGGACACACGCAAATGCCGGCTACTTGTTCAAATCCTACCATCGCAGATTGTTATTGACATCGTCACTTTGTAACACTATGTTGGAAGCCAGAGTGAAGCTTTACATGCCATAGCACCATAAAAGTGCCTCATTGGCGTGGTTGGTATGGTGTTGGCGTCCCACCTCGGTGGTCGCGGGTTCTATTCTCGGCCATTCCATTGAGGAGTGAGAGATGTGTATTTCTGGTAATAGAAGTTCACTCTCAACGTGGTTCGGAAGTCACGTAAAGCCATTGGTCCCGTTGCTGAATAACCATTGGTTCCTTGCAACTTAAAAGCACCATACAAACAAACATAGCACCATAAACAGTCATATCCTCATCCTGTAATAGTAAAACGAGGAGCGAGATGATAGTTAGACGGGGTGGGGTGAGGGAAGACTCAAAGGAATAAACTGACATTGAATGACCTATGGGTTTTAGCGCCTGGCTATACCCGAGTTCACTATTAAATTCAATCCAGACCACAAAACGAAAATATGGAGATATATATGGGTGGTAGCCAAGGCAGAGTTCCACGTTTCCTTCCCAAATGATTGTCACCATTAACATCATCATACAGCTTCCTCGCGAGTTTGACAGGAAAGGAAGGGGACGATAAACAGAAATCTAGAGAATGGCCACTGAGGCCTTATGTCTATGTATAGTTGGTGGTTCATGTGATGTACGGCATCTATAAATGTTTTTACTAGCACCTTGTTACTACTGCAAGCGTGAAAAGGAATGCTTTCAGGGTTGTCTGGGACTTAATTACTAATGCTCGTTTGAGCCACCTGCCCGGAAAGTTTCGACTATTTCGCATATTTGTACTAGGGCATATTCCATTCATGTTTTGCCCCGCTATCAATCTGTTAGGACCCCAGTCATTGACCACCTCTGTCTTCCACACGAGGACAAATGCACGGCGGCCAGACACAGTTACCAATGTTGTGGGTGGATGGCGATCATGAGTGTGGTCCAAGTCATAGGTTCGCCTGCCTCTGCCTGCCTTGAACTGTTTGATCTGGCATCACTGCTTAAAAGCGAGAGAATTCCGGGCAAATCCAAGTGCCCGTCGTATCTTTGCCCTCCGTGTGGGAGGGGCTTTAGGTTGAGAACTTTGCTCGATGTGACGTCAGAAGCGCATATACAATAGGAAAAGTTCTGACTTTCCCGCTTGTGGACGGGGATTTATACTTACGGAATCCTATTTGTGGACTTCAAATATTCAAGTGTGCAGGTGAAAAGCTAACATTCGTACTTTTGTAATCGGCTATTCAAATTTTGACAGTTCCTGCATGCTATGAATCGTAAGAGTTAATATGAATATTATAAGTTCCTGAAATAATGGTCATAAAATTAAGTTTTCTGAAAATTTGATGCTCATTAATGTAAATAACTTAACGAAACGTCGCTTTGATATGCGGAAACCCTAAGATCTCGCATGATAAAGACACCAAATTGGAAAATTACAATTGCTGAATCTTATTACCTATATATGTATCGTGTGTAGTTTTACATATTCGACTGGTGTTGCTGAAAGGCTTGCCGACAATATACTTATTGTTCTCTCCAAGAAGATCAAAATACATAAAATAAAATATATTGACTTATTACAGCATTCTCATAGTTTATCATTTCATATCTGGTATTTTTGTTAAACGTAAAAACAGTACTATAAAGTCGTCCCTTTTTTATACACAAGCTTTTCGGGAAATAAAAGTATTGCATATAATTAGTCATTGTTAATACTGATGACACTTTGGTAACCATATAAACACGACAATAGAGGGCTGTCAGAATGAGTACTGGAAAAGACACGAATATTTGGGGTTGTATTTAAATACTCTACTTTGACTTTTTTTTCTGCGACTTTTTTTCCCGGTGACCTTTTTACCTGTGACCTTTTGACCTGGAGTCATGAAATTTGTCTTACTTTCTTTCTGTCTTCTGTCTGGTTGGTCTTGAGCTGGTTGTCGTGCACGCTTTTCTCACTTTGTAATGAATTGCCTCTAGCTCCCGGCGATTCTGGCTTACACCCCAAGAAAATCATACTTTTCTTCTTTTATTAAATTTACATTTTCAATGCTTACAATTTGTAATATTGTATATACATTAAAATAAATTTACATAAAATTAGTAATTGAAGTATATTCACTACATCACAACTTTTATAATTCATCTAAATATGTTTTTAAATTACAAACATATTGACTCGTGAACACTTTTTAAACATATTTTATATCCCATTTTATTTACATTGAAAATATTAAGTATTCTACTTTTTATCAATTTAAGTAATTGCGGGTGTTTAAGAATAAATAAAAGCAACTAAGTTCCACTAATACCCTAGTAAGCAATTTCTTCTATAAAACTAAACTTACATAAGGAATTAATACATATCAATTCAAAGTTCTAGAACTTCAAAGAAATTTAAAGATCTCGTCCATTCTCGAAGCTGCAACAGAAAACGGTGCTGGGAACTGTACAGAAATAGATTGTACGACCTCTTTCCACAAATCACCGGCGAACGCAGGCATCTGTACTTAGCGTCGGCATCAACCGATTCGTTCGTTGGAAACACGTAGGCTTGTCCACACGAGCGGGCATGATCGGCGTGCCCCGGGGTTGACGGGCAAATTCTGGCAGGCTTACCCGTGAATGTTGTCCACACGGGTGAGGCGATGGAGAGGTGGGCGTCCCCGACGATGCCAGTAGTGTGTTCAGTGCGGTACGATAAACATGGTGCCTAACGCAAAGAAGATATTGTGTAGCATGATAATTGCTTTGTGTGTGATGAAAAACAAGAAAAAAGAGAATATGGTGCAAAGAATGGCTCAGTAAACGAAATGTATATGGTTAACGTACGTTTGCCAGGGTCGAAGCTCAAGACATCGGGCACACCTTGGTGATTTTGCTACAAGACCCATCGGCCAATTTGACGTTTTGCCTGTCAAAGAGTTCCCGTTAGAGGGGAGGTCCGCCGATCAGGCCCGGTCGTGTGGACAGGCCTAATGAATGAATTTTTATCATTTCACTGTGATTTGTATACACAAACATTAAGCCACACATCTGGTTTGACATCTAATTTGCTCTACTTCAGAAATAATAACGATAGGAAATTATACTTGAAAGATGATCGTCTCTGAACGTCGTTATTATGATTTTGATTTGATAATATATATATATATATATATATATATATATATATATATATATATACATATATATATATATATATATGTATATATATATGTATATATATATATATATGTATAATATATATATACATATATATATATTATATATATATATATATATATATATATATATATATATATCATATATTTATATATATATATATATATATATATATATACATATATATATATATATATATATATATATATATATATATATATATATACATATATATATATATATATATTAAATATGTATATATGCATATATATGATCAAAACAGAAAATATGCTTTTAACGATTCGTCTCACCTCGTGTGTGTATATATATATATATAATTATATATATATATATATATATATATATATAGTATATATATATATATATATATATATAGATATATATATATATATATAGATTATATATATATATATATATATATATATATATATATAGATTATATATATCTATATATATATATATATATATATATATATATATATATATATATATATATATATATATATATATATATTATATATATTGCTACTTTCAAATGCATGTTTTCCCCTCTTTGAAATGTCTTGTAGATTGTGTAACATTTTTTCAGATTCCTAGATAGCTTAGAATAGGATGTTTTAAAAATGTGTGTTCAGATTTCGCATTAACATCTTGTAAAAGAATATATATATAAAGAGAGAGATCTTTGTCTTTTCAAAACTGCAAATGTTTAACTTTTATGTCAGCACTTTAAAATTAGAGTCTGCGAGATCCGTTTGCTTCCCTGCTCTGTCAGCTGCGTTTGATAGCGAGCTCGTTGTCATCAAAAACATGTCAATCTTAATTATCGTTTACCCTCCGTTTCAATCGGGTATGTATCTGTTGAGCAGTCTTGTCTTGTACGTGTATGTATTTGCCAAGTCCCACGTGGATGTTGCACATTATGTGTGTAAGATTGCGTCAGATTTCAGAACTTTCGAGAAGCTTTCGTGCCTAGAACGTTTTGAGACATCTGCTCTGTCATTTCCATAAAGGAAGAGATTTTCATTCGATCTTAAGACCTCGAGGCAGTTAGATCTCCCTCTCTCTCTCTCTCTCGCTCTCTCTCTCTCTCACTCGACATCGAGATTATTTTAACGTAACGTAAATTTGGTCACTCATAACTTGTGAGAATTGTATATTTGATATTGCTTAGAATTATTTAGTTTATTTAATTCTTTGTGGTGGAATCTGAACAAACAATTCGTAACGGGCGCCGGGTTTTTTTTGTGAAAAGTGTAATATACAATAGAAAGAAAGAAGTTGGTATACCAAAAAAGCTATAGTGTGTTATATTTTTATTAGTTGCAACTAATAATGGATAGGGAGTGTGTTTAACTAATAACGGATAGGAATTGTGTTTAACTAATAATTGATAGGAACTGTTGTCTGTTACGAAGGTTTGGTAAAAACTGTTGGTTACAGTGTTATGAAAAAGATTTACACTTTTACACATTGCTGATATTTTTTGTGTTTGTGTCTGTTCCATTGTTTGTGCACTTATTCATTTTCTTATTGAAGTGTGTCTTTTTGTTTTATATTTTCATTTACATTCACCATTTAATTGACTAAGTTATTTCATTGCTTTATCATTGCACATTTAATTAAATTTAACACTTGTGACATTGATGCATTTACTTAGAATTCTTTTCAAGTTTTATTGTTGTTTAGCACTTGTGAATTAATTTCAAATTTTCAATTATTGCCTAACACTTTTGAATTTTGATTGAATTAATTTTCTTGAATTTTGTGATAAATTAATTTTGATTTAATTTTACTTAATTTGATTCAAGAATTAATTAAACTTTACTTTGTTTTCAAGTAACAGTAATTTTCCCTGATATTGTGAATTTCACTTATAAATTTGAATTTAATAATAAATTTTGTATTTAAAATTTTTATAAGTGTTTTCTTTATCTTACACCAGTATAAATATATTTAATTATGACTATATTTATGATAGGTAGAGACATAGAGTGGTAATTGATTTGCTTTCCTTCAATTTAATTGAAGTGACTTAGAACCAGGGAAGTACTTAGACTTCTGAAATCAGGGAAATACTTAGAGTTTGAAAGTTGTTGATGGAGTGATGCCCTTTGATTAATTTAATTACTTACAAGATTAACCTCACACCTGTTTTGATGAACTTAGTCTGATTTTCTGCAATACTGGTAAGTGTTAAGGGATCACTGTTGTCCTTTAGAGTATTCAGTCGTTTAAATGTGTTATGAGGGTTCAGGTGTCTGGCTTTTGGTGAGGTAATATTTGATGCATGGTAACCAGATACGTTGCACTTCGTAACATTATATATATATATATATATATATATATATATATATATATATATATATATATAATATATATATATATATATATATGTATATAGAATATATATATATATATATATATATATATATATATAATCTATATATATATATATATATATATATATATATATATATTCTATATACATATATATATATATATATATATATATATATATATATATATATATATATATATATATATAATTTAAAGTCGTTTATTGGAAAGACCAGAAATTATACGAATTACAAAAATCCAATTAACTGTTACGATAGCCATTTTACTTTCGTGAAAATGCAATATCAGCAATTTTTCTTTATGTCATAACAGTAGACGTTTTTTCTCTTGTTTCC